>NC_053496.1:101007808-101190308 GCF_905171775.1 Rana temporaria
TATCTATTCTATATCTCTGTCCGTCTGTCTGTAAGCCCAATCACGGGTGAGTGACGTTGGGGGGGGGGGGGTGTTTGTGATTTTGTTTGCGCCCCCCTAAAAAAATGGAGCACCAGCCGCCACTGGGGGGCAGAGAGAATAGATGCACTCATTTTTTCACCTTTCTACTTCTTATACCCCTGGATTTGAAAAATGCTGTGCTTAGCTCAAGTCAAAAGCTCCATTCACACTTCACGATTTGAAATCGCAGGCAGATTCACAACACACACGTGTTTGGGTGTCATTATCCCTCAATGGCACCCCAAATGCGATGCGATTCTGCCGCGATTGACGCACAGCAATTGCTGCAAACCTCACCTTTCAAAATCACGTGAAGATTGTTGCATGACAAGGAACAGGAGCTTCTTTTCGGGTGACAAAAGAGCATATGGCAGCCCATTCAAGTGAATGAGCTGGTCTTATGCGACTGAAAATTGTGTGCAAATCCCTTCACAAAATTGTGTAGCGGGAGTGGGGTCTAAATATAAATAGAAATTCTGTAGAGTTCAAATATACAGCGGTGCGGTAGCAGGACGGAAAAAAAGTCCTGCTAGCCACATGTTTGGAGCTGTGAAGGAGCGGTGTGTATCCTGCTCCTTCACCGCTCCCGCCCATTGAAATTAATGGGACACCTTGGCTATACCGCTGGCAATGCGCCTCTGCAGAGGAGCGTTGTGGCGGTTTTTAACCCTTTCTTGGCTGCTAGCGGGGGGTAAAACCGCCCCGCTAGCGCCGCAAAATTGGGGTGGTATTGACACAGCTCCAAATGATCCAAAATGGCTCAAAAGTGATCTGGTCCAGAAATGTTTAGACAGAATAAAGGTGGATAAAGCACTTGGACCAGATGGCATCCGGACACGGATCCTAAAAGAATTGACCTCGATAATTTTAAAGCCATTGTATCTAATTTTTAGGGACTCCTTAATGGCAGGAATAGTACCACTGGGAAGGGAACAAAGTCTTTACCAAGTAACTATAGACCTGCTAGTTTAACTTCTATAGTTGGGAAGATACTGGAGAGTTTAATATTGCCTTGTTTCCACTGCACGGATCGGTTCGGGTCAGAAAGAATGGAGCGGTTAGAATGGGACCGGTCTATTCTGCAGAGCATTTCCACTGCAAATCGGACCATCCGGGACCATGCAAGGTTTAGAAAAAAAGCCTAGCACATCCACCAATCAGTGAGATGTATTTGTAGGTCCGCCCTAATGGAACCGTTCCATTCTCTATGGCCCCACATCTGAAGCAGGACCCAGAATGGTCCGGTACGGTTCGCTTTTATGGCACGCTTTCATAATGGAAACACCCAAAAAAGCAAACCGTACCGAACCGAACCGATCCGCTCAGTGGAAACGAGGCATAAAAGACCACATGGATGAGTTCTTGCTGGGGAAAAAACAATTTAAGCAACAGACAGCATTGATTCAAGAAAGACAGAAGTTGTAAGACAAACCTGATTTCTTTTTATGAAGAGGTAAAGTAAAACCTTGGACAGAGGCATGGCTGTGGACGTTGTATACTTGGATTTTGCAAAAGCTTTTCGATACAGTTCCGTACACATGGCTAATGTTTAAGGTAAAGTCTACACGATTGGAAATATCAGTTTGTAAATGGATTGAAAACTGTCTAAAAGACAGAATTCAGAGAGTAGCGGTAAATGATTCTTACTCTAAATGGTCTAAGGTTATCAGTGGTGTACCCCAAGGTTCAGTGTTGGGAACAATTACTTTTTAATATCTTTATAAATGATATTGGGTCTGAGATCAAAAGTAACATTTCTGTCTTTGCAGATGACTATATTCGGTTGAAGCGAACATGGGAAGGACAGTGGGACTTTAAATGAAGCAGTTCACAGGTGGGGAGTAAAAATGAAAATAATCCAGTTTTAATGTATATATAAAACATCAATGTATTGATGTATGGAAGGTGACATGTGTCAGTGCACACGATAAAACCTACATATACATATAATTAATAAACATAATTCATTAAACAGTAGAAAAGATTATAATCATGAATTAAATACAGGTGTAAATTCAGCAGCACATAACATTATATAAAAGTATAAATCGTAACAAGTTTAGATGAGTATCATCTTGTTGAGGTAGGTAACTGCATCCTTAGTGCCCGACGCGTTTCTGTGTTTTTTTTGTTTGTAAAAAAACACTTCCTCAGGGGCGGATGCTGGGGATATCTGAAATATTAAGATATAATTGCGTCAAAATATTGACTAAGTGCATCAGAAAAGACAAAATGTCTAATCTGGGTACTTACAGTGTATATCACATCAGGATACAGTATGGAAAATAGGGCCAGGGGGGATATATCCCCCCCAGGAGCTGGGGTGGCCAGGAATCCAGCACAGCGCAAAAGCACATCGGCATCATCCCCGGAGCACAAGCTACACATCTCCATATAGCAGCCAGAAGTACTTAACATGGCAAGTGGGTAACTAGAGGAGAAGAGTAGGTCCAATTAAGATTCACCAAAGTAATGGGAATAAGTGTAGAGGGTGACCTTGTTACTGAGATCACAAGTATTACCTTGAATGTGCTGAAGGCAGAAGCTTATCAAAAGCTGTGGCGTCTGCAGGTGTAAATGGAGATGGGCGCCGAATCCGGGAGGCCGCCTTAAATGCATCCCGCACGTGTCGGAGCTCACCACCGAGGTCACTTTGACCAGGTCGTGCAGCGGGCGGGGACGCAGCCTGGGCGGTAATGCGAACCGCCCACAACTAGCGCCACTGCCTCCAGCTCGAGCTAGAGGCGGTGGCGCTAGTTGTGGGCGGTTTGCATTATATATTGAGAAGAGGAGAATAAGGGGGGGATATGATCAACATGTACAAATATATAAGAGGTCCATATAGTAAACTTGGTGATGGTCAACACAAAAGACAAGGGGGCACTCTTTACGTCTAGAGGAAAGAAGATTTCACCTCCAAATACAGAAAGGTTTCTTCACAGTAAGAGGTAAGAGCTGCGAAAATGTGGAACAGACTCCCTCCAGAGGTGGTTCTGGCCAGCTCAGTAGATTGCTTTAAGAAAGGTCTGGATACTTTCCTAAATGTACATAATATAACTGGGTACTAACATTTATGGGTAAAGTTGATCTAGGGAAAATCTGATTGCCTCTCGGGGGGTCAGGAAGGAGTTTTTTTCCCTGCTGTAGCAAATTGGAGCATGCTCTGCTGTTTATTTATATTTTTATGGTTTAACTGGATGGACTTGTTTCTATTTTTAACCTGACTAACTATGTACAAGTTTAAATTAGTATTTTTTACTGGAAAATTTCTCAGAACCCCAAACATTATATATGTTTTTTAGCAGAGACTTTAGGAAATAAAAATGACATAGTTGCAACTTTTTACGTCACGCGGTATCTGCTCAGCAATTTTTCGAACACATTTTTGAATGAATAAAAAAAAAAAAACAGTAAAGTTAGCCTAATTTTTTTGTATAATGTTAAAGATGATGTTACGCAGAGTAAATAGATACCTAATATGCCGAGCTTTAAAATTGTGCACATTCGTGGAATGGCGCCATGATGGGTGTTGGGAAGATTGCCGGTACTTAAAAATCTTCATAGGCGACGCTTTCATATTTTTTTTTTTACAGGTTAGCAGTTTAGAGTTACAGAGGAGGTCTTGGGCTAGAATTGTTGCTCTTGCCCTACCACACGCAGTGATTCCTCACATATGCATTTGCCTCTGTGCGTTAATGCGCAGGGACGTATTTACATTTTTGTTTTTTATTGTCTATTTTGCTTTTATTTTTTTATCTTTACACTTTCTCCTTTTTTTTTTTTTTTTTCGCTTTTTTGTGGAATGTAAACATCCCTTGTAATAGGAATAGTGCCAAGAGTGACAAGTCCTCTTTTGGAGAGATGTGGGGTCTATAAGACGCCAGGACTCTCCTCCAGGCTGGGAAGGCCGAGATAGAAAAACAAAACAAAAACAAAACTGTCTTGGCCTTTCCAGCCTAGTCCCCGGAATTGTTTACTTCCCCTGGCCCCATAACGTCGTGCCCGGGTCATAGAGGTGACTGGGGACCATCTGGTCACCATAAATCTCTATGCTCAACTTCCAGCGGCGACCGATTCATTATCCGCCTCGGTGATCACACTGGTGAGCTGGTAGAAGCATCGGAGGGCAGGGGGGGTCCCCCTCCTGAAGCTTGTAGGAACGATCCAGTGGCTGAACTGCTGCTATGATTGATTCTAAGGTGCAGAGAATCACCAGCTCAAAAAGATGATATCTGAATGATGCCTGTAGCTGCATCATTCAGATATCCCCACTCAAATTCAATGATGTCCTTGGGCTGGAAGTTGTTAAATCTTGAACGTAGATTCACTTTAAGTGTATGAATTCTTGCCCACTAATATGGGACTTCTGATTTGTTTTTATTAGTGCTGGCTCTGAGACTGCCATTGTGATCCTGACTTTGCTACCTAGTAAGTCACTGAACTTGAATAAGTATACAGGATGAGTTTGGACTTAACACCTTTTGGACTGCATGTGTCAGGGAAAGGGTCAAAGAACTGGCAATCTTCCCAACACCCATTATGGCCTCATCAGGCGTGCTCCCGTGCGTATTGGTGTATGCAGATGCACGGCTGCCCGAACAGGCGTACGCAGATGAACGACGGCACTAATGGGCATACGCAGATGTGAGACGGCGTTAACGGGTGTACGCAGATACACAATGGTGCTTCCTGGCCTATATAAACCTGCTGCTGAGATCCCTGAGTTGCTGGATTATTGTCAGCTCCGCCGCATTCCTTGTGCTCCTGTATTCTGATCTTGGACTTCCCATTACCGACCCGACTTCCACTACCCGCTTATCCTGTCTTCCCGGTTTGACCCCGGCTTGTATCCTGACCTGCTTCTGCCTGCTCCACTACTTAATCCCGGCTTGGCTCACCGACTCTGCTTCTGCCTGTCTGACCAATTACCGACCCAGGCTTGTTCCAGTATTACTGCCTGAATTCCAAACCTGCCATTGACTGACCTTGCTGTGTATGACCTCCGACCTGGCTTCTGATACTCCTTCTGGATCACCCAACCACCTGCCGCTACTGGCTCTCCACAGGTACGCTTGCCATGCAGACCATCTTGCTTGTTTCAGTTGCCCCAAAGTGATCAAGCCTTCAACCACAGCCACTGGCAAACCGTGCTTCTCTGGGCACTGCATTCCCTGTTTCACCTTCAGGGTTGCACTGCACTAAGCCCCAATGGGAGCCCTCTCAGCATCTTGGCCTCCAACCGGACTCCTGACAGCATACTTTTTTGAAGCCCAACCAAAAGAAAAAATACTCCAGCCAGGATTTGTTTTGCTTGTGTCTTTTTGGCTACTTAGCAGTAAAGCAAGGAAATTAAAAGTGATAGATTAATGTGTTTTTACTAAACAAGAATACTGCATATACAAATTTCTTACAGTTGCAGGAGAGCAACACAAGACATAAAGATTACTACAAATATGCAAACGGCACACCTCCACACACTATCTAACCTTCCTAGCAAATGAGCATTTGTCATGGCTGAGCTCGGCCCTTCCTTCTCTGAACTGGCTGCTCAGCTGTCTGCTAATTAACACAGCTCTCCACAGTGACTCACCTGTTGATGATATTCTGCTTGTCAGTCCTGCCTACTTAAAGGGGAGTTCCACCCACAATTTCACTTTTTAACCACTTGCTGACGGCCGTACGACTTTGTACGGCCTCAGCGCGGCTCCCAATCTCTAACAGGCCGTCTTTTTACGGCCTCCCCTTTGCACGTTCCCCGCGCGCGCTCCCGAGCGCGCAGCGGGGAACTGCTGTGCTGGCCGTGTCCCTTGGACACAGCCAGTCACAGATCGCCGTGAACGGCCAATCGGAGCGGCCGTTTCCTAGGCGATCTGTGCGGCCAATGAGAGATGATCTCATATGTTTACATATGAGATCATCTCTCATTCCCGGCTCTCGCAGACAGCGGTGCTGTCAGGGGAGAGAGGAGACGGATCTGTGTCTCTTGTACATAGAGACACAGATCGGTCACCCCCCCCAGTCACCCCCCCTCCCCCACAGTTAGAACACTAATTAGGGTACACATTTAACCCCTTCCTCACCCCCTAGTGTTAACCCCTTCCCTGCCAGTCACATTTATACAGTAATTAGTGCATATTTATAGCACTGATGGCAGTATAAATGTGAATGGCGCCAAAAATGTGTCAAAAGTGTCCGATGTGTCCGCCATAACGTCGCAGTCCCAATAAAAATCGCAGATCGCCGCCATTTCTAGTAAAAAAAAAGCATTTATACAGTAATTAGTGCATATTTATAGCACTGATTGCAGTATAAATGTGAATGGCGCCAAAAATGTGTCAAAAGTGTCCGATGTGTCCGCCATAACGTCGCAGTCCCAATAAAAATCGCAGATCGCCGCCATTTCTAGTAAAAAAAAAATTTTATACAGTAATTAGTGCATATTTATAGCACTGATTGCAGTATAAATGTGAATGGCGCCAAAAATGTGTCAAAAGTGTCCGATGTGTCCGCCATAACGTCGCAGTCCCAATAAAAATCGCAGATCGCCGCCATTTCTAGTAAAAAAAAAAAAATAAAATAATAATTCTGTCCCTTATTTTGTAGGCGCTATAACTTTTGCGCAAACCAGTCGCTTATTGCGATTTTTATTTTTTTTTTTACTAAAAATATGTAGAATACGTATCGGCCTAGACTGAGGATAAAAAAAAAACGTAAAAAAAAAAATTGAGCTATTTATTATAGCAACAAAGTAAAAATATTTTATTTTTTTTCAAAATTGTCGCTCTATTTTTGTTTATAGCGCAAAAAATAAAAATTGCAGAGGTGATCAAATACCACCAAAAGAAAGCTCTATTTGTGGGGAAAAAAGGACGTTAATTTTGCTTGGGAGCCACGTCGCACGACCGCGCAATTGTCAGTTAAAGCGACGCAGTGCCGAATCGCAAAAAGTCCTCTGGTCAGGAAGGGGTTTAAGTGCCCAGTAAGGAAGTGGTTAAATATAAATACCCCTGTAATACACAAGCTTAATGTAGTCTAGTAAAGTTAGTCTGTAAACTAAGGCCTGTTTTGTTAGGTTGTTAGAGCATTTAGTTTATAATCTAGAAATAGACCGTGGCCATCTTAAGTGTGGGCATCATGAAGCCAGACTGTATGACTTCCTGGATTTCAGCCTTGCAGATCTCGCACATGCTCAGTGCTGCAAAAGCGATGTAATAGGTTTCAGTCAGGTTTCCATAGCAACGGGAGTGTCAGAGGAAGTTGCCGCCCCTTCTCTATGCAAATAGGCTATTTGCAAGGACTACTGGGATACATGATGCCTATCCCAGAAACCCTTGCGAATAGCCTTGTGACTTAATAGCCTAGGCCAGGGATATGCAATTAGCGGACCTCCAGCTGTTGCAGAACTACAAGTCCCATGAGGCATAGCAAGACTCTGACAGCCACAAGCATGACACCCAGAGGCAGAGGCATGATGGGAATTGTAGTTTTGCAACATCTGGAGGTCCGCTAATTGCATATCCCTGGCCTAGGCTAATAAAGAGGAGAAAGTAATGAAGGACTACAAAATAAAGGTATTTACAAGCAACAAAATAAATAAATATTGTCCATTCTAAACACTATGAGATTAGGGCATGCAGCACAGACAAACATAAAAAAAATGGGTGGAACTCCACTTAAAGCCGTCCAGCTCAGTTGATCTCTGCCTTCGTCTTGGTCAACATCACAGAGACTATCTCCTGCATTCCTGTTGAAGATTTGAATAGAGATAGGACTTTTTAATCCCCAAAAAGGCAGAAGAAGCAGGTCAGTTGGACTATTGCGGTACAGGTAAATAGATAAACTCAAATATGTGGATACATACTGTATGTATCAATAGAATGCAAACAAAAAAATACAATTTAAAAATGTAGTGACAGACCATAAGTATCACCAAACTAATGATCGCTAAGAGGGGAAAATAACGGTAGGAGTCACAGGAAATGTCTCTACTAGTTTCACGGCCAGTGGATGTTTCGTCAGAAGAATATCTGAAATTAATTAACATACAATCAGTAACTAAACAGATTTGACAAGCATATCCAGATCCAGTTGGGATCCCTTTAATTGTATATACTATTTGTTGTTTTTGGGTCTTGTGGTTGGTTGTGCACTGCTTGTATTCACTTGCTTGTCACCTATCTTAATAAACACCATTATCTTTCACTTACATTGGTTTCCTCTGTGCAGTTCACACAGTCTGGTCTACTAATTCCCTGATACTTTGTCGCTCAATAACCACTCCAGCCTGGATCTGACTCTCAATTCTGTACCCTCACTATTAGGTTCCCAAGCCATTTTTTGTTTAGAAAAGTCCCTGCCAGATGATATGCCCAGACTGTGAATGGTATAGCAAGTGTAAAATAAAAATCTTTGTTGACTGGTGCATGTTTGGTTTTAGTTTTGGTTAAAAACGGTTCAGTGGCACTGATATAGGGCTGCCTCCTCTATATATCGCTGTATGCCTTGAAATTAGAAGTAAGAATGTTTTGGTTTATATACATGTTGTATATATTGTTTATAAGTGGTGGATATTGACACGTGCGTTAACATGTTATGATTCTTCTTGTTAGTATAATACTATACAGGGGGTCCCCGTGTTACGAACAAGATAGGGACTGTAGGTTTGTTCTTAAGTTAAATTTGTTTGTAAGTTGGAACAGCGGCGCAGAAAAGAGCGGTGATCTGCAGGCTTTACTAGGCCGGACCAAGCCGCGGCGACGACGGGCGGTTTTAGCGTCCTGGCAGGCCACTGGACTGTACCAGGCCTTTGGATGGGCAGGCAGGGTGACGAGGGGGGCCCCTTAACTCGCAGCCAGGCCAGGAATGGCTCACTCCAGCAAGGCAAAGGCAAGGAAGATGACGGTGGCCGCAGGTGTTTACCAGATGCAGATTGAGGAGATGGCGGTGGCCGTGGGAAACACTACACCGTCGATGTCGTCACTAGGTTCCTCCCTACGCGTTACATCACATGTCACGTGACTTATTCATGGGTAGCCATGTGACAGATCAGCTGTGTTTTTATGCTCATATTCACGTACCGTCTGCGTAGCCCCGACGTCACTATGGCAACCGGTATGCGAATATGAGCATAAAAACTCAGCTGATCTGTCACATGGCTACCCATGAACAAGTCACGTGACGTGTGATGTAACGCGTAGGGAGGAGCCTAGTGATGACATTGGTGTAGTGTACACCAGATGTGAAGTGAGGAGATACTGATCACATTAGATTGAGTGTCTTTATGCGCTGTGTACCTTCCGGCTATATGTGATTGGAATCATCGGCATTGTAGAGGCTTATGTGTTTCCATGGATGCAGTATTGTGCTATGATCTGTTTCTTTTCTTCCCACATGCAAAACAAAACTATATATAAGCACCATCCAATACTCAAAATACAGAGAAAAACACTGTTTGCTGGACTGATTGTGTCCTGGAATGGAGCTTACTAATACGGACAATCAGTGAATCCTATGTGAGATTAGTTCTTATACCTATCTGGTTTCTAGTGTCTCAGAGCATTTATATGTACTTTGGATTTTTTATTACCACGGGTGGCTATTTATTTATTGTAGCACGGAATATATATTTATTTCATCACAATATTTGTGCATTAATAGAAGGTTGGTTTTAGCTAGGGTTGTTCCGATACCGATACTAGTATCGGTATCGGGACCGATACCAAGCATTTCCCCGAGTACTTGTACTTGGGGAAAATGCTCCGATACTTTACCGATACCTGACTTTCCCTGTATCCTCCTCCAGTTCCCCCATCCGTTCTGCTCTCTCCCTCCATGCTTCTGTGTCCCCCTATCTGTGCCGCTGCCGTTCTGCTCTCCCCCTCCATGCTGCTGCCGTTCTGCTCTCCCCCTCCGTGCCGCTGCTGTCCTCTGTTCTGCTCTCCCCCTCCGTGCTGCTGCCGTTTTGCTCTCCCCCTCTGTGCCGCTGCAGTTCTGCTCTCCCCCTCCGTGCTGCTGCTGTCGTCCATTCTGCTCTCCGCCCTCCATGCTCTGTGTCCCCCCTCCGCACCGCTGCCGTTCTGCTCTCACCCTCCGTGCCGCTGCTATCCTCTGTTCTGCTCTCCCCCTCCATGCTCCGTGTCCCCCCTCCGTGCCGCTGCCGTTCTGCTCTCCCCCTCCGTGCCGCTGCTGTCCTCTGTTCTCCTCTCCCCCTCCATGCTCCGTGTCCCCCCTCTGTGCTCTGTGTCCCCCTCCATGTCCTCCTCCGCCCCCTCTGTCAGGATGGTGAGCAGCGGTAGGAGCTGCTAAACCCGGCTACTACCTTTTCCGAATCAACAGAGTCAGTGATCACTGACTCTGTCCATTCATATGACTGAGCATCGTAAACTGTGTTTACGATGCTTCAGTTTATGAATGGATAGGAGCCTCTGTCTCCTGTCCATTCATTTCCAGTGCAGCTGAGAAAGGGACTGTCCTTAGTCCCTTTCTCTGTCTTAAAGGTGAGATATCAGAGGTCTGTTATGACCCCTGATATCTCTCCAAAGCCCCCCAACAGGGCTAAGAAAAATAAAATGGCAATAAATAATAAAAATAATTAATTGTAAAAAATAATACATATTAAAATAAAAAACACACTGACACATCGATCCCCCCCCCCAAGAAAACATTGTAAAAAAAACTACAAAAAATAGTGAAAAATTTAAATTGTAAAATAAAACAAAAATACTGACACATGACATAAAAAAGTATCGGTACTTGTACTCTTAAAAAAGTGGTATCGGGACAACCCTAGTTTTAGCGCAGCATTATTTTATGTTTATATGCTCTAGTGCAGTGCTGTCTGATCTGCAGCTTTACCTGAGCCTGAGCCTGATCCTGTACCTGCTTGTGATTACTGACCCAGCTCTGTTTAACTACTACTACTCGGGGCGTGGCCGCGGCATGAGCGAGTGAGGACGTGCTCTCTCAGAGCTCCGTGAGACCCGCGCTCTATTCGGCACATACGGCGGCTCCCAGGGGGGATTTTTCGCACAGACACGATGCCACCGAAGCGCAAGCATTCCCCGCAGCCTCAGCGGACACCGTGGGGAAGCTCTGGCTCCTTGGACGCCTTCTTTGGGACCGGCAGTGAGACAGCAGGTGCAGCCAAGATGGCGCCCGACACCCACGCTGCTAGGCCTTCTTCCCCCATTGCCTCCCCGCTCGTACAGGCCTCCACCCAGCCTCGCTCCCCGTCCACCTCTGGCTCTGAAAGCATTGATGAGCCGAGGAATGAAGGGGATCCCTGGGAGGATAAGGACATCCGCTCTCATATTCTATCCCTCCCCACCAAGGCTGATCTGGAGCGCTTTGCCCAGAAGGTGGAGAAGGCCCTGAGGCAGGACATCACAGATCTGCAGACTGACACGGCCCACCTGGGAGGCAGAGTGGAGACCTTGGAAGCACAATGGGAAGAAACTGTCCCAAGCCTGCATGCACTCACTGAACACTGTCGGATGCAGGATCGCAGGCTTGAGGCCTTACTGGATCAAATGGACGATTTTGAGAACAGAAGCCCCAGAGTGAATATCCGCATCAGAGGCCTACCTGAAGCGACAGGCCCGAGGGAGATTGTCCCCACCCTGCAGGGGGTCTTTAAACAGATTCTAGGCCGCCAGGTCCCTGAGTTTATTGAAATAGACCGAGCACACCGCGCCCTGCGCCCACCCTCAGATGATCCGGACAAACCCCGGGACATCATATGTAAGTTGCACAAATACTCCCTCAAGGAACGCATCATGACTCAGGTCAGGGGAGTTAGGCACGTGGACTTTGATGGCGCACAGCTATCCTTCTTCCCAGATTTGTCCAGGCGCACACTAATGCAACGCCGGGCCCTCAAACCCCTTTTGGGGGCTCTCCAAGATGCCCAATTGACCTACCGTTGGGGCTTTCCATTTAGCTTATCGGCTACTAGGGACGGCCAGACGCATACTCTGCGCACCACGACTGACCTGCCCCGGTTCCTAGAAGCACTGGGCCTCCCTCAGGTGGATATACCGGACTGGAGGGCCTCGCCAGATATCCCGCTGCCTAACCGTCCTGGACAGTGGATGCTGGCTCGCCGCCGCAACCGTCGCCGAGGCCCCAGGAGGGGCCCACCTGGTCATACTCCACTCCCCCACTCCCCGCAGGGGGAAGCGTGAACTGTGATTTTTGCCATTTCTGGCTCCTGCAATGCCTCGCTTCATTCCTCTTCCTTTTTGGTCATCCGTTACCACCGCTGGAAGAACTGTTGCTGTTAAGGTTCCTGGCATCTGAACTGTTAATTTTTAAATTTCTTTTTTTTTTCTTTTTCTTTTTGTTTTGATGCCTGTGATGCCGGATGACATTCCCCCCTGACCGCCGTCGCACTAGTCTCCCCTGGGCTCAGGGGTAGATGCAGCTTTAATGGACGCCTGCGGGTCACCGTACGGACTCGCTCTCTGTGCCTCGTCACTAACCCCCCAATAGGCCGACTCCTTTGGAGTCATGCTCCCTTTTTGGGGACTGCCGCCGCTCGCTGGCCCCCGCCGCATCTCCCACTTTGGGAGGTGGGGGGGGCCCCCGACCGGTGGTGTTACTGCACTAAGTTGTGCCCACTGGGCTTTGTGTTTTTTTGTGTTTTTATGTTCCCTGTTTCTTAATGACTTGTTCCTCTCTTTACCCTCCCCCACCCCCTGGGTTCCCGATACTGTGCATCCGTTATAACTATACTCTGTATCCTAGGCTCCTTCGAGGCTCGGTGAGATCTAGGTGCTCCTGTCCGCTTGAGAGGCTGTGTGAAAGGTCCCTCCCACGCCCACTCCTGGATCGTCTGGAATGGCTGATGTAAAAGTGGTATCCTACAACGTCCGTGGCCTGGGCTCCCCGATGAAACGCAGTAAGTTGTGGCTTGAGGTGAAACGCTTGGGAGCACATGTTCTTTTTTTGCAGGAGACGCATTTCCGCACTGACTCGGTCCCCCGCCTTCCCACCCATCTTTACCCCCTGTGGTTCCTTAGCAGCTCCCCCCGAGCTAAATCGGGGGGGGGGGTTGCTGTGGCGATCCACAAAAACTGCCCCTTTATTGTGGAGGACCAAAGAATAGATCCTAATGGTCGTTTTGTTTTCGTTAAGGGCTCCATCTTAGGCCGTAAATACACCCTCGCTACACTTTACGCTCCAAACAGTGGCCAGATTTCTTTTCTGGACTCTGTCCTGGAGTCACTGTCTACCTTCCGGGATGGACACCTCATCCTGGGAGGGGATTTCAACGTTTGCCCCGATCCCCAGGTTGATACGTCCTCCGGCCGCTCAGGGCATTCCTTTGCCTTCTTGAGGCGATTCCGGAAGGCTCTGCAGGCCCACCACTTGGTGGACTGTTGGAGATTGCTCCGCCCAACCGACAGGGACTACAGCTATTTCTCAGCCACGCATGGGGTGTACACTCGCATAGACTTTTTACTAATGGATCAGTTCTCCCTTGACTCCTTGGCCGGGGCCTCCATTGGCTCCATTACCATTTCCGACCACGCGCCGGTGTCCATTTCCCTGCGTCCCCTTTCGGTGGAGGCTCGGACTTGGACATGGCGCTTGAATGATGGCATCCTTGATGATGCGGTTGCTCAAAAACAGGTCTCTGACATTATCTCCCTGTACTTCGCTGAAAATACAGTTGGAGAGGTGGGCATGGGGTCCATTTGGGAGGGCCACAAAGCAGTGGTGCGGGGAGAGCTGATCTCACAGGGAGCTAGGCTTAAGAAGGCTAGGGAGGGTGAATTGCAATCCTTACTGGCGAAACTTCGCACAGCGGAGCTCGCTCATAAGAAAAGGGTCACCCCGGCACTGGCGGTAGAACTATCCACTCTCCGCCGGGACCTGGCGGACCTACTAGACTCTAAAATCAGGGCACGGCTGCGCTACCTGACCCACAAATTCTATGAGTTTGGCAATAAGTGCGGGAGGATGCTGGCCAGGGCCCTCAGGGGTCAACGGGAGACGGGCCATGTCCACAAATTAAAATCTACGGCGGGTGCGACGGTTGTTCATTCGTCCAAGATCGCGGCGGCATTTCGGGACTTTTATGCCCAGCTTTACCACCTACCGGACACGTTACCTGGCGTTTCCGAACCGCAACGGGTCGCCAAAATACACCAATACCTGTCAGAGGCGCAGTTCCCTCGGTTGGAGGCCCCGGTGGGCAAGCAACTGGATGCCCCTATTACCGTCGCAGAAATCCGGGCGGTAGTGAAAGAACTCCCTAACGGGAAGAGCCCGGGCCCTGATGGTTATACTAACACCTACTACAAGAAGTATGTGGAGGAACTGTCAGGTCATATGTGCGCATACTTTACAGCTTTGGCCTCTGGTACGGCAATGCCACCTGAGGCTCTACTGGCCCACATTTCGGTCCTGCCAAAGGAGGGGAAGGACCACTCCCTGCCAGGTAGCTATAGGCCTATATCGCTACTGAACACCGACATTAAGATCCTGGCCAAAATTTTGGCCAATAGGCTTAAGCTGGTGCTCCCGTCTGTTGTCCACCTGGACCAAACTGGCTTCATTATGGGCAGGGAGGCGAGGGACAATGCAAACAGGGCACTCCAACTGATCCATTGGGTGGAGTCGCAGGCAGACCCTCAGCCGTGTCTTTTGCTCTCTACTGATGCCGAGAAGGCATTTGACCGGGTGGACTGGACGTATATGAAAATAGTCTTGACCGAGCTTGGTCTGGGTCCCAACATGCTAACCTGGATATCCTCTCTCTATAGCTCCCCGTCTGCCAGAGTCAAGGTGAACGGCCTGTTATCAGACCCCTTTCCGATCAGCAATGGAACACGGCAGGGGTGCCCGCTGTCACCCCTCGTGTTCGCTTTAACGATTGAGCCGCTGCTTAGCAGGATTCGCCTTAATAGTAATATCAGGGGACTCACCGTTGGCCCAAGGGAACATAAGTTGTCCGCGTACGCGGACGACGTATTGTTCTATGTGTCTGAACCCCTGCTGTCCTTGCCTAATATTATGGCGGAGCTGGCCGAGTTTAACCTTTTGTCTAATTTTAAGATAAATTATGCCAAGTCAGAGATCCTGTCACTGAACATCCCTCAGGGCCTGCGCACTCAGCTGCAATCAGCTTTCTTGTTTACGTGGTGCCAGTCATCCCTGAAGTACCTGGGAGTCCAGCTACCAGCGAGCTGTGCTCAGTTATATGAGTGCAACTACACCCCGTTGCTCTCGTCCATCAGGGTGGACTTGAAGAGGTGGGATAAGACGGCCTTCTCGTGGATGGGCCGGGTCAGTGTACTGAAAATGAATGTGCTCCCCAGAATTTTGTTTTTCTTACAGATGATCCCAATTGCTCTGCCTCGGGCCTTCTTCTCAAGCCTCAACAGTCTGTTCATTCAGTATGTCTGGAGTGGGAAATGTCCACGGCTAGCCCTCCATATTTTGCAACGCCCTAAGTCTGCGGGTGGGCTGGGGGTGCCGGTGATGTGCAGGTACTACGAGTCGATAGCTCTCCAGCACATTCTGGATTGGTATCATAATGTCTAGCATAAGGTATGGGTGCCCCTGGACAAGTTCCTGGCGGGGCGTAATCTGTCTCACGCCCCGTGGGTACCTAAGGAACATAGGGGTCTGTCGGAGCTGGTGTCTCCCTTTGCCGTCCATGCCCTGGCGACCTGGGATGCTCTAAATAAGACGGGGGGCTTGCGCTGCCAACCTCCCCGCTGGCACCCCTGGGGGGCTTCCCCTGGTTCACTCCGGGGGAACACCCGTTCTTTTTCCGGACGTGGGCGGCGGACGGGGAGTCCAGGTGTGGGAGATTCGTCCAGGACCGGGGCTTGCTGTCCCTGGATGCGCTGAGGGAGCAATATGGTCCCTTCCTTATGGATGAATGGCGCTACCGGCAACTCAGCCATTTCCTCACTACCCTACCCCACGGGGTCAGGTCGCCCACGCAGGCATCCCCCTTTGAACGTCTCTGTATGTCCCAGGAGGCTGTCCCCCATGCTATCTCAGTGTTATATGCCCTGATATACTCCCTGCGGAAAGACGGGAAGCCAAGGTTCATACGGGAATGGGAGGTTGACCTGCAACACAGCTTTTCTGAGCCCCAGCTGGATCACATGTATAGACTCACACACTCGAGCACGGTCGACACGAGGATGCAGGAAAATAGCTATAAGGTGCTTACCAGATGGTATAGGGTACCCACCAGACTTGCCCAGATATACCCATCTCTCCCAGATGCATGCTGGCGGGAGTGTGGCCAACGGGGCACTTTCCTGCATATCTGGTGGGAGTGCCCCAGGCTGCGCCCCTTCTGGCAAGACGTCCACGCCCAGATCAAGTTGATCTTGGATGTGGAGCTACCGGACTCCCCACTGGAGTTCTTGCTTCACTTCCCTACCGTTCCAATCAGTCAGTATCGCAAGTCTGCACTGCCTCATCTACTCAATGCGGCCAGGCGGCTGATCCCGATACATTGGAAGACGCCCCAGGTACCGACCCGCTTAGAGTGGGTGACCATGGTAAACAAACTCATGGAGGCTGAGAAGTGGATGGCGCAGTGCAAAGACAAATATGATAAGTTCTACCTCATATGGGCGACCTGGATACACTATGTGGGAGAACTACCGGTGCTTGAGCCCCCTCGGGGAGCTGATTCCTCCGGTGGGGGACCAGGTATCGGAGACAGGAGTACTTCCGGTAGCCTTGATGCTGTCGTTGACTAGAACTGTTAGAGCCATTTTGGTGATGTCACGGTCCATCTAATGTCTTACTGTATGGATGCAAATGTGTTGGATGCTACCCCTCCCCCCTTCCTTCCCCCCTTTCCACCCTTCCCCTCCCCCATTCCTCCCCTGTCTATGTGTGACCCCTTCCTCGTTTCCCCTCTTCCCTGGTTCCTCCATTGCATAAGGATCTACTACTCGAGGGCCTGTTCTATATGTTTTATCTTGTGGGGGGGGCGTCCCTCCTGATGGGAAGCGCACAGGTGGCGAGGGTAGGGTGGTTCATTATGGAAGTGGTTTATATTGTGCCTTGTTTATGTTGCTCACCATTCACCCTGCTGCGCCTCCGGGTATGGGCGTGCCCCTGGGGAGGGGGGCTTACTACTATGTTCAGTTTGATTGCCCGAGACGAGATCCCGATTGATGTGCAATGTGATTTCTATACTTTCGGTAACTCATCTAATGGGCCATGTTGGCCGAATGTATATGTGTCTGTCTGTCTTTTGCAAAACTTTTTTGAAAAATAAAGATTATATAAAAAAAAACTACTACTACTCAACTATTGCTGCCTTCTCCTATCCTTTACCCCGGCTTGCCTTGACCCTGCTATACCTGCACCTGTTGATCTTTTGTTGCCAACCTCTGCCTGCCTGCTGACTACTCTCTGCCTGCTGTATTTCCTACCTGTTACCGGTGCTGACCCGGCTTGTCTCACTCTGCTCCAGCCTGTTCCCGATCCTGTACCTGCCAGTACCCAGGGGTCACTGACCCACACCTGTAACCACCGCCTCCAGCTGCTTCTACAGTCCTGTTCTACCAGCTACTACGGATCTTACAGGCACTCCTACCTCACTGCGCTCTCGCGACCACTGTTGCAACCCCAGTGGTTCCCAAACCAGGGTTGTAAGAGAGGTCTCCTTCTACCATTGGGCTCTGATACAAGGTACGTGACAGCAGTGCACTGTGCTTAAACACACTTCTCACTGCTCCTTGCCAGAACACTGCACTAGCTAGCATGATAAAATGCTGCATTTTACTGTGTAGGCTAGTGTGAGCATAATATTAATTTTAAACTGAACACAAAATATATTTAAAGGACAAAAATGTAAAGGAAAATTTCCCCAAAAATGGGAATGTGCCTGAAATTCCGGGTAAGCTGCCAACAAAGTAGTACTGTCCTTACTCCTCATATTCTGGTACTGCAGGTTGTTTATGTTGCAGCACATAGACACCCTATGCTTTGGGGTGCGGCTATAGCACAGAAACTGTTTTTTTGCTATATGCTGTTATTTTCCAGCCCAACTGGCTGATTATCTTCCTCTCCCACTTACTCTGCAGCAGAGGTTTGCGGCTCATGTTTTTTGCATGAGTCTCTGTGCCTCTTGAAAAACAATGCTATTTGCAATATTAGTGATTGGACTGTGTTAATACTGCATTATCAAGCTTGGGCACGCACCTATATATCAACAATTACAAGGCGCTTACCAAATCTCCCAACAGCAATAAAAGATTGGCTTATTAATGTTGAGAGCTGTGAGCACAGAGAGCTGAAGTGAACCTCGGCTGCTCCCTCCTCCTATCTTCGAATATAGATTTTCTTCAGCCCATTAACCAAACTGAAATGCATCATGTTTTCCCCTACGCCATTCACTATACACAAGGGAAGCCTTGCTCCATACATAGTTTTTTTTTTTTTTTTGCAGAAGGCTGGTATCTATCGCCTGCTATCTGTTGAAATATGTATGCTAATTATACAATTACCCTGATGTTCTTCTGTTACTTCTGCATTTTGGCATAATCAGACAAGGAAAAGTTTCAATTCTGGGATTTGTGTGAAGGAGAATTAATTTTACACATATATCCCTACTTCATACGGAAGAAAACATTTCTGTAGGGAATTGGGCCAGTGTTTCTTAGTTTTTGTGATCAGAATATATCTGCTGAAAATGTGGCAAAGGCATAGTCTGTTTTTTATGCTTTAACTGCTAAATAGCTGCTAGCCTGCTACTTGTGTGCATCTTTTGTGCTTTTGTTATGTGCCATTTCAGTCCATTTATATAGTTATAAATAATTGAAATTAAATTAAAGATGATATGAAAGTCTTGTTTTTTATAAAAAATAAAATAAAAATAACAAACATGTTATACTTACCTGCTCTGTGCAGTGTTTTTGCACAGAGCAGCATCGATCCTCCTATTCTCGGGTCCTACATTGGCACTTCTGGCCCCTTCCTCTGACCGGGTGACCCCACAGCAATCAGCCAATGGCTCCCACTGCTGCCAAAAGCCAATCGGGATTCCGATTCCCCAGAGAGGCAAGGCTTGAAGATAAAAAACCTTGTGCCTTTACAACCAATTTAAAGATGTCTGGGGTATATAAAAAACAAACATACATACTCACCTCTAGGCTGCAGCATCAATACGATGCTGCAACTGTCCCATTTCGACTAAGGCCGGAGTAACCAATCACTTACTGGAGAAGGGGCAGACGCAGCTGGCTTCAGCTCTCAGCCACGTGGCGTGTTAAAAGACAGAGCCAATTGTCAATCAGGAAGCTAGGTAAATCCTGACAATATGGTCAGGATCCTTTCTGAACCTTTAGCCAAAAGCCAAAAGCCCGCTATCAGCTGACTTTGGGTCACAGGAGAGCAAAAGCAAGTATACTCCCGTGACCCACAAGAGAAAAATGACTTTGGCCATACTTCTCTTTTAAAATACGTCCAAAGCGTTTTTTAACATGTTGAATAACATAGGAAATAGTTGAAATCCCTGCTGTTTCCTCATGAGATTTCAATTCACTTCTGTAGATACAACAGGAAGTGAGAGGAAATATCTCCAAAATTAGAATCCTCTATTAGACAGCCCCTAGCTTTCAATCACATGACATCTGGACAATGATACATTTTTCCAGCAGGGACACAGTATAAAAAATACCTAGCAAGGCTGCTAACCCTTCCCTACTCTGTTCAAAATAAAATGGCTTTAGATACACTTTAAAGCCAAAACATTGTTTTGTTTTTTTTTAGTTTGGGGAGGTTCTAAAACCATACCTCCCAACTTTTTGAGATGGGAACAAGGGAAACCTATTAGCAGAAGTATGTAGGTATAGGACACACCCTGCCACGCCCCCTTGAAGGAGAATTATACAAAATAATTATTAGTAAAACCCACAAGTGCTTTTTTTTTTTTTTTACCCCTACTATTCCTTTATATTGGCTTGTGCAATTTACAAATGCAAATTACATTTTATATACAAGTGTAGTGCCCTGCTCCTGATGACCAGGCGTTATGTTAAATTTAGTAGGTGTCTGAGCTGATAATTGGCTCAGACTTTGATCATTGATACAAAATCAGCCTCTGTTCTGGCTGTGGCTGTGCTTGGAGAATTTTCCCACTGTTGCCTGTAGGTGGCGATACCACCACCGGCCAATGTTGGAACTCAGGCAGGCTACCGTGCATTGGGTGTCTTTTCCCAGGAGCAGCCGAGTGGGAGTTGTCTCCCCGCTGGGCATGCTGGGGAAGGATACTTAAGGGACAGACGCCGTGTTGTGGGAGGCTCTGCTTCAAAGCCCTCCTGGCTCGAGGTCTGTGATGGTCGTCTAGACTTCTACCAAGTAGGCCCAGCCATCCTGACTGGGGCCTATGATTTCAAGTGATCCTGAGCTGTCCGTCTCACGAGAGGAAGCTACTTAATGGAGGAAACCAGGGGAGGACCTGTCCAGGATGGGACCAAGCGGAAGGCTGATGTCTTGGGATAGGCCTGGTGACTCTATTAAGGGATGATCTACAATCCATGTTACCCTACAGTTTCGCCGGGTCGGCTTAAAGGCTCTTAAACTGTATGGCTGGAAGTTCGGGTACCAAATTCTATGGCAGAGGATTCCGGACTGTTCACTTTTGCTTGCAACCAGTCTGTGGCAGAGACTGCTACTGATCATTGTTTGTGCATCATTCCGGCTGCTAGGCCAGGTGAGAGGGGCCTATCCGGGTGAGCAATACCCACTCGAGAGGAAGTGGTGAGTGACTTTTTGGAACTTTGGAAGTTTTCCCCAGTGATCTGTACTATGCGCCTGAACCTTCCCCTGCTCCTCCATCCTTCTACTTTCTTGCAAGTTATGAGAAAAATAAAACCCAACAGCTAAAAGTTTTACAACTTGTGTGGACATTGGAGTTTCTTCCCCTAGACAACGAATGTTGAGGAAACATGCAAGGCCCAAATCAAATCCAGCTGCTCCTACGAGGGTAGTGCTACACAAGCATTATGCTAAGACCAAAATGAGGGACAAATGAGGAGGAAAGAGGGACAGAGGGACTTTGTTCCAAATCAGGGACAGTCCCTTCGAAATCAGGGACAGTTGGAAGCTATGTGAAAACCCCTGCCAGGTTCAAATTGCTGTCGATGCCCCCAACTTCATGAACCCACCGATTCTATTTCTGCTGTCTAAAACACAGTGTTGGCTTTAGATATAAATTAAGAAAATTAAACATGAATAAGTTAACTTTTCTTTTTTCATTTGAATATTCATTAACCAGATGATGTCATAGTTTTTGCAGTCCTGTCCAAGGAAATATGAAAGTTTTATGTTAATGGTAAAGCACTACTAAAATCTTTATAGTCGTAGTCCCATTATTGTTTAACCACTTGAAAACTGGGCACTTAATCCTTAAACTTTTCTAACCAGATTTTCAGCTTTCGTTGCTCTCACATTTTGAATACAACACTGTACACATATGAAATTTTTGTCATTTTTTTTCACACAAATAGAGCTTTATTTTTTTTGTATTTAATCACCGTTGGGTTTTTTATTTTTTGCGCTATAAAAGAAAAAAAGACTGAAAATTCTGGAAAAAAAATAATTTTTCTTTGTTTCTGCAATTCTAACCTTAAGATATTACATTTCCGCTCACTATTTTTAATTTTGTTTTCAATATGGCAACATGTTTTAGTTGTAACGACCTCTGTTTAAATACGGTGGTTGCAGCATAGGTTTCCCATATCCAAAATTGAGTTTTTCGCATTTCCAGGTTCCTGGTGACCAAAGCGAGGCTTTGATATATAAAGCGGTGAATCACTGCAGAGCCCATCCCCATTGAAAACGTCAACGGATGACGAAACGCGTCAGATGACGGCATGCAGTGACGTCACCGCGTTTACGCCAGGAGGAAGGGCTCCTGTTCATGCTGGCCGGCATTTTTTTGTTTTATACTGCTCGATTTGCACATCCTTGTGTAAGTAGGTTTTTATCTTTTTAATAAATTGTTTTGTTCGTACTACACTATGTTGCGGTCTCCTTCCTTACATATGGCATACTCTTGGGCTGCATGATACGGCCATTGAGGAGTACCCTACGCTGAGTTCCGGTCACATCCCGCTGTGGATCTCGTAATCGGCTGTAGTCTGTCTGGCATTTAGGATTCATCTTGTGCTGTGATACCAACCCCTGGGTTATCCCGCTGTGGATTTCGATTAAAGCTGTTATTTAGCTACCTTCTGGTAAGCCTCAGTCCATGTGGTGGCGGCTCACAAGTTTGCAAGTGCACCGGGTGCTGTTTGTTCCAAATATTTCATTTATTGGACATTATTCACTATTTATGTTTCACACATAAGGACTTGATTGCTAAATTTCATTTAAGTTGGCACAGTTTTTTTTTTTTCTGTATATGCTTGTGTTAGGTCACGTGATTGCTGCCTTCTGTAATTCTAATTTTTTATCACATTCTTTTTGGTAAGCGCAATTTTCTTTTTTTATATATAGTACTGCTGCCTCTGATGGCACATTTCATAAGATTTGAAGCAAGATTTAGTGATGTCACTACTCTGCGGCAACCTTTTTTTCCTGATGGATATTCTTACATGTAGAACCAAATGTCTTGCCTCTACCAAGATGTCCGCCCCACACACAATGATGCAAAAGAAGGTATTGTAATTTAGTAGTGGGGAAAGATCAGCTGCCAGGGGACCGTAGACAATGCTGGGAATGCTCTTTGCCCCTTGTCTGCCTTTTTTGGGCAAAGCACTTAGACATCAGTAACTCTTTAGGAGTTTCCCTGACCCAAAAGGCAATTTGCAAGAGAAAAACTTCTATAGGTATTTGTATCATAAACCTGAAATATTACTCTACTATCTACTATGTTAGGTACTGAAAGTGATATTAATTAAGTTATTTTTTGTGCTGAAAGCTAAAGCCAAAATAACCAATTAAAACTGATTAAATCAATGAACTATGCATTGTTTTTATTAATGAACTATGCATCCCTCATTAGAAAATGATCTGATAGGTGATCAGAGCTTTCAGTTTTAGGTCAGTGACTTGCAGCTAAAAAGTCTCATCTGCCTATTAGATTTCATTTTGCATTGCTGCCTTATCTAATAGCGTGAAGAATCCTTGTTAAAAGAAAGCCGAAAGGGCAACCACACTGTCTCATCCAGGAACAAAGAGTCATATTGCTGCTATGTTCCTCTTAGACCGGGGAAACAGCTGTACACTCTGTGATAATGAAAGGGCTAAGAGAGGACAATGGTCAGGATCACAATGTCCCAACGTACAGAGAACCTCAAATTCACTTTCTATTCTGTGTTTTAATTAATAAGATAATGGTACTAATTTGCAGGACTGAGGTTCAAATTCAGATGAGGTCAGACAGACAGGTGCCTCCTTATGAGATAATGCATACTGAAACACTACAAGTCTGACAGCTGCCCTTCCAATTGAGTCATTCCCATAAGAGTCTTGGCTTCACATCTAGACTTGTATCTAGGGAATTCATTATTTAATTATGGACATATTCTAGCTGCCTTTATATATAATATAGTGTCATGTAAGTGTGTAACCTAATCATCCATTTAACCCCCCCCCCCCCACGTAACTCATAAGAGTTTGACCAATTAAAGCTTTAGTGCTTTAGAAAATGTATGGCTCCAAACAGGAAGCAAAGTGGGTAATGCCGCGTACACACGATCATTTTTCAAGTCATGGAAAAAAACGAAGTTTTTCTCGACGTGATTCCTCTGTCTTAGATACACACGATCGTGATAAAAAATGCTCAAGCAAAGCGCAGTGACGTACAACACGTACAACGGCACTATAAAGGGGAAGTTCCATTTGAATGGCGCCACACTTTGGGCTGATTATGCTAATTTCCTATCTCATAACTTGCTTCTGAGCATGCACATTTTTTCCCCCGTCGTTAAAGCGTACACACGACCGTTTTTCACAACAAGAAAAATGACGAGGTGAAAAGCAACGAGAAAAAATAGAGCATGTTCTAAATTTTTAATGCCCATTTTTCTCGACGCGGAAAATGCTCTGGAGCCTACACACGGCCGTTTTTTACGACCAATTAAAAAAATGGCATTTTTCTCATCATGAAAAATAGTCAATATTGAGAAATCAACTTCAACTTCTACCAATGACACTATGGGGTTCATTTTCTTAAGGGAAATAGCCCGTTCACGTTGCAAGGTAATTTTCTATTAGCTTGGTGAACGTCATGAAAATTCACTTTGAAATGAATACCCAATTACAGTATATACAAGGAAAATGAAAAAAAAAATTGTTTTTGGTTGCACATGATTGGATGATGTCAGCAGAGTTTCATCTCATTCACTAAGCTAAAGGAGAATTCCCTTGTAAAGTGAAAATTTCCTTAAAAAGTTAAGCCTTTCATTAAGCACCCATAGGCTGCATTAAGGTGAAAAACCATGAACCTTTACTACCACTTTATTCTTAGTTTCATCCATCCAAAGAATGCTTTTCCAGAACTGGTCTGGCTTTTTTTGATGTTTTTTGAAAAGTCTAATCTGGATTTTCTATTTTTTAGGCTTATGAATGGTTTGCAGCTTGTGGGGAACCCTCTCTATTTGCTCTCATGAAGTCTTCTCTTGATTGTAGACTTTGACAATGATACGCCGACCTCCTGGAGAGTGCCCTTCACTTGTCTGGGTGTTTTGAATGAGTTTTTCTTTACCATAGAGAGGATCCTGCAATCATCCACCACTGTTTTCTTTTCCGTGGATGTCCAGGCTTTTTAATGTTGCTTAGCTCACCAGTCCATTCTTCTTTGCTCAGAATGTACCAAACTGTTTGGCCACTCCTAATGTTGCTGCTATCTCCTTGATGGATTTGTTTCATTTTTGAAGCCTTACAGTGGCCTGTTTCACTTGCATGGACAGCTACTTTGAATGCATGATTTAGATTCACAGCAATAGATTCCAAATACAAAACTTAGAATCAACTCCAGACCTCTTATCTGCTTAATTGATAAAGAAATAATGGAGTAGCCCACACCTGGCCATAAAAAAGCTTTTGATTCCATGTCCAATTAATTTTGGTCACTTGAAAAAGGGGGATGGCTATTCTTAAGAGCTGTAATTCCTAAACCCTTCCTGCACTTTGAATGTACATACTCTCAAGTGACGCACAGTATGCGACGGTCGGAAGCCTGTCAATCAATTAGGAACGCCCAGTCCCGCAGAAGACATACCCGGAAGCGGCGGTGAAAATATGGTATGTACGGAAAAAAAAAAACAGCCCATTGTCATTAGGACAACTGTAATGTAATGTTAAAAAATTATTTTTTGGGTGAACCTCCGCTTTAATCATGTAATCTTTATTTAGAAATGTTTTTCTTTTTTACAAACATTGACAATCATCACTTTTATCTCATAAGCATTCTCATACATTTATAAAACACTACCTTTTAGTATCACAATACATCATTATGTTGCTTTTTCTCTGTAAAAGTTTCCTTTTCATCTATCACTCTGTCTTGACCTTAGTGTGAAAAATATTGAAAATTTTATTCAGTCGCTATCATCACACAAATAGTTTGGCTCAGAGCACAATACTCTGTGCTCTGAGGCCACCCTTATTTGAAGCCTATTAGAGCCTCTGGCTCTAATCGGGTGCTTAAAAAAAACACCCACCCGCATTTGAATCCATTGTCTGGCGCTCTGATATGTAAATATTGGATAGGGAAGGAGGCGCCTGTATGCGACTGGCCGTCACATTATAGAGTAGCCTCTAAATGGTCTGGCTGTACTGAACAGTGTAAAAAGAAAGAAGTGGTGCAGTTTTTGTATACGCTTTCTGACTCTGCATACAAGCAAAGTAGTATTTTGTGCAGTCTCACAGGTTTAGTAGCATGGAGCTGCCATGACCCTTATAACAGGCCCACATCATATACTGATAAGGGCATACAACACCCTCACAGGGAAGAGAATATGGAAGGTTCTCTACCTTAGCTTTAACCCCTTCCATACAGGGCATTTTCACCCCCTTCCTGCCCAGACCAATTTTTAGTTTTCAGCGCTGTTGCACTTTGAATGACAATTGCGTGGTCATGCAACACTGTACCCAAACTAAATCTTTATGTTTTTTTCCCCCCCACAAATAGAGCTTTCGTTTGGTGGTATTTTATCATCTCTGCGGTTTTTATTTTTTGTGCTATTAAACAAAGGAAGAGCGACAATTAAAAAAAAAAAAACACTATTTTTTACTTTTTATTTAATAAATATCAAAATTAAAAAAAAACAAAAAAATTTTTTTTCCTCAGTTTAGGCCGATACGTATTCTTCTACATATTTTTGGTAAAAAAAATCGCAATAATCGTTTATTGATTGGTTTGCGCAAAAGTTATAGCGTCTACAAAATAGGTGATAGATTTATGGCATTTTTTTTTTATTAATTTTTTTACTAGTATTGGCAGCGATTTGCGATTTTTTTACTGTGAACGTGACATTGCGACACACATCGGACACTTTTGACACGTTTTTGGGACCATTCACATTTATACAGCGATTATTGCTATAAATATGCATTGATTACTGTGTAAATGTGACTGGCAGGGAAGGGGTTAACCACTAGGGGGCGTTGAAGGGGTTAATATGTTCCCTAAGGTGTGTTGTAACTGTAGGGGGGAGGGGACTCTCAAGGGGAGGAGACCGATGTGTGTTCCTCTGTACTGGGAACACACATTGGTCTCCTCACCGCTGACAGGAGGTGGATCTGTGTGTTTACACACACAGATCCACACTCCTGCCGTGATTACCAGCAATCGTGGGCAATCGCGGCCGCCGGGCACCCACGCTGGGTCACGAGCGCTGCCGCGGGGGCGCGCCCTAGATCGCCGGGAACACAGGACGTCATATGACGTCCACCCGGATCGGCGAGGGGTTCCTGCCACCGTCATTTCCCTATGGAGCGGCATGGAAGTGGTTAATAAACGGGTAACAAAAAAAAAAAAAAATTGAATCATTTTCCATACTCCTGTTATTTAATGCACTTTAATGAAAATGAAGCATCTGTTTTCTCTTCTCTTAGAAGTGTCTCTAATATTAGCTTTCTGGGGCTGGTAACCAAGGCATTGAATCACAATTGACAAGTGGTAAGGTCTAGAGGCAGTCTGGAGAGACTTGTTTTTCCTTTACGTGTTTTTACAATGGCTATTATTTTGCACAGCAAGATTTTATTTCTAGTATACCTTTATGTTTCAACAAAGCTTCAAAATGTGTATTGCTGTGTTGCTATGGATATTTTTGGGTGATTTTATAGCATATATTTATTTTTTAATTGTTAGATTTTAAGACCTTGGCATGTTTTAAGAAGCTAACGCTCCCCCTATTGATATGCTGGTTTATGAGCTAAACAGAGAAATTTCTTAACAGGATATGATGTAGAGGAAGTTAGGGGGAGGAGAGGACTTTGAACAGGCATGTGGTGAAACAAAGGACAGAGCTGTTCTGGAGACTTTGGAGGGACTGAACCATGAAAACGATTTCATCGATTGAAAGCCTAAGTTGAGTAACTGATAAATGTTGAAATGTTGTAGGCATATTTTGTAATACTTTGTATGCTATGAAGCAGGGGCGTTGCTAGGTTTACAAAAGATCTGGGGCTAGAGCCCATAACAGCGAAGTAAAGAAAGTCATACGCTTGGGCGGGCATACACATGTATATAATATACGCGCGCGTGTATATGTATACAGTGGATATAAAAAGTCTACACCACCCCTGTTAAAATGTCAGGTTTCTGTGATAAAAAAAATGAGACAAAGATAAATCATTTCAGAACTTCTTCCACCTTTAATGTGACCTATAAACTGTAGAACTCAGTTGAACAACCAACTGAAATCTTTTTGGTCGAGAGATGTAAAAATAAAAAACAAAAATAATATGGTTGCATAAGTGTGCACACCCTTAAACTAATACTTTGTTGAAGCACCTTTTGATTTTATTACAGCATTAAGGCCCCTGGTCCAACTGAAGAAAAACAGCCCAAAGCATGACACCACCATGCTTCACTGTGGGTATAGTGTTCTTTTGATAATGTGCAGTGTTGTTTTTACGCCAAACATATCTTTTAGGAATTATGGCCAAACAGTTAAACCTTGGTTTCATCAGACCATAACACATTTTCCCACATGCTTTTGGGAGACTTCAGATGTGTTTTTGAAATTTTTTGCCAGGCTTGGATGTTTTTCTTCGTAAGAAAAGGCTTCCATCTCGCCACTCTACCCCGTAGCTCAGACATACGAAGAATACGGGAGACTGTTGTCACATGTATCACACAGCCAGTACTTGCCAGATATTCCTGCAGCTCCTTTCACCACTTAAGACCCGGACCATTATGCAGGTAAAAGACCTGGCCAGTTTTTGCGATTCAGGAATGCGTTGCTTCAACTGACAATTGCGCGGTCGTGCGATGTGGCTTCCAAACAAAATTGGCGTATTTTTTTCCCCACAAATAGAGCTTTCTTTTGGTGGTATTTGATCACCTCTGCGGTTTTTATGACAATTTTTGAAAAAATGCAATATGTTCTACTTTTTGCTATAATAAATATCCCCAAAAAATATATAATATTTTTTTTTCCTCAGTTTAGGCCGATAAGTATTCTACTACATATTTTTAGTAAAACAAAAACGCAATAAGCGTTTATTGATTGGTTTGCGCAAAAGTTATAGCGTTTACAAAATAGGGGATAGTTTTTGGCATTTGTATTAATAATTTTTTTTTTACTAGTAATGGCGGCGATCCGCGATTTTTTTCATGACTGTGACATTATGGCGGACACATCGGACACTTTTGACACATTTTTGGGACCATTGTCATTTTCACAACAAAAAGTGCTTTAAAAATGCACTGATTACTGTGAAAATTACAATGGCAGTGAAGTGGTTAACCACTAGGTGGCGCTAAGGGGTTATGTGTGCCCTAAGGGAGTGATTCTTATTGTAGGGGTGTCTGGCTGTAGGCATGACGTCACTGATCGTCATTCCCTATATCGGGGAACAGACGATCAGTGTCACTGCCACATTGAAGAACGGGGGCGGTGTGTTACACACACCTCTCCCGTTCTTCAGCTCCTGTGACCGATCGCGGGACACCGTTCGGGTCCGCGGGTCCCGCGGGCGCGGTCATGGAGCTTCGGACCCGGTCACGTGCGCGTGACCCATGGCTGGGCTCCAAAACGTATGTAAACGCCGTTCAAACCACATATGTGAGTTATAGCCACGTGTGTTAGAGCATGTGCAACAATTCTAGCACTAGACCTCCTCTGTAACTCTAAACTGGTAACCTGTAAAATTTTTCAAAGCGTCGCCTATGGAGATTTTTAAGTAACGAAGTTTGGTTCCATTCCATGAGTGTGCGCAATTTTAAAGTTTTAAATTTAAAGAAATTGGGCTAACTACTGTTTTGTTATTTTTTTAATTCATGAAACCATTTTTTTCCAAATACCGTGCAAGATAAAAAGTTTCAATGACCGCCATTTTATTACCAATGGTGTCTGATAAAAAACATATATAACGTTGGGCAGGCCCGGATTTCTCACAAGGCCACCGAGGCCAGGCCTCGGGGTGGCAGGACGCTGAGGGGCGGCAGTGGCATGGAGTCCCCCGACGCCGGGAAACATACAGTTAAGTTGCATTCTAGCAGGACCAAATGTAGTGTGGGGGAATGCGGTCACTCGTCTACAAGTGATTGCGGCGATGTCGCCAAAATCACTTGTAAAATGTGTGCTGCCGTCAGCCCCCCCCCCCCCACATACCTCTCTCTGCTGGCTCTGTCTTCAGGACTCCGTCTTCCCCCCGGCCCCCGAGCCTGTCTCCTGTCCCTGCCGCCGATGTACACAGTGAGAGGGGTGAGCTGTGCTCTTCCCATCTCAGCTGTGACAAGAGTTCTAGCACAGTGCTAGGATTCCTGTTTTGGAGGTGACAGGGTCAACCTGTCACCTCCAATTGCTATCACACAGGGAATTTTTTTTCTCCTGTGTGATAGCAATAAAGGTAAAGCGGAGGTCCCGCGAAAAAAATATATTAAAATTCAGCAGCTACAAATTTTTGCAGCTGCTGATTTTTAATAAATGGTCACTTACCTGTTCACCGCGCCCGCGATGTTGGAAGCAGAAGACGAGCAATCGCTCGTCTTTCTGCTGCCCCCGCCGCCATCCTCGTGAGGGAATGAGAAAGTGAAGCCTTGTGGCATGCGCCTTCCCAGTTGTCCTCGCTGTCTCCTGGGACCAGTGTGTTTCCCAAAAGGTAGCGGGGAGGCTTTAAGTGGAGTGAGTCCTGTGGGAGTCTCTCCCCGGAAGTGAGTGCAAATATCTGTATTATACAGGTATCTGCACCCCCCTGAAAGGTGCCAAATGTGACACCGGAGGGGGGGAGAGTTCCATTTTGGGTGGAACTCTGCTTTAAGTGAGAAAAATAATTGATAAAAAAAAATTATAATTAAAAATTATAATTAAATTAATAAAATTAAAAAAGTAATGAATAATAATATTAAAAATAATATATAAATATAAATATATATTAAAAATAATAAGAAAATTATACAAAAAAAAGTAAACGACAAGCTACAAATAAATAAAAATAAAAGTAAAAAAAAGAAACAAAAAATATTTGAACTAACCGTGCCGCCCCTGCCATCTGGTTGCCATTCTCCATTGATTTGGGGGTGGTGGTTTAGTTGGCGGGGAGGGGGGTGCATTGCAGAACCTGGCCTTGGGGCGGCAGGGAGAGCAAATCCGGCCCTGACGTTGGGGGTTCTGAGAAATTTTCTAGCAAAAGAATCATGATGTAGGAGAGAAGTGCCAGAATAGGCCCGGTATAAAAGCCCTGTATTGAAGGGGTTAATCAATTTTGGAGGGACGTCCAGTTCTTGTCCAGTAACTGTTGTGCCATATTTTCTCCACTTGATGATGACTGTCTTCACTGCGTTCCAGGGTATATCTAATGCAGGGGCATGCAACCTCAGTCCTCCAGCTGTGGTAAAACTACAAATCCCATCATGCCTCTTTCCCTAGAAGTTATGCCTGTGATTGTCAGGGTCTTGCAATGTCTCATGGACTTGTAGTTTCAAAACAGCTGGAGGGCTGAGGTTGCCCACCCCTGATCTAATGCCTTGGAAATTCTGTCGTACCCTTCTCCTGACTGATACCTTGACCTTAACAATGAGATTCCTCTGATGCTTTGGAAGCTCTCTACGGACCATGGCTTTTGCTGTAGGATGCGACTAGGAAAATGCCAGGAAAGACCTACTAGAACACCTGAACTTTATTTGGGGTTAATAAGAGACACTTTAAATGATGGCAGGTGTACACTGACTCCTATTTAACATGAGTTTGAATGTGATTGCTTAATTCTGAACACCTAGTTATAACACGGTGTGCACACTTATGCAACCCCATCATTTTAATTTTTTTATTTTTAATTCCTAATCCTAAAAGATTTCAGTTTGTTTTTCAATTGAGTTGTACAGTTTATAGGTCACATTAAAGGTGGAAAAAAATCTGAAATTATTTATCTTTATCTTATTTTTTTTCAGCACAGAAACCTGACATTTTAACAGGCATGTGAAGACTTTTTATATCCACTGTATATACGCACACACAGGACAGAGGCTGCAGACATGGTACAGGAGTAAGAGACTGTGGAGGCGTCTTAGCAGGCCGTGATGAAAGGTGCGCACCACTGCTGAGACCTCACAAAGCCACTACTGCCTTACATTTAAAAATGGCTCCTCCTGGTGCCATTATTTCACTGCAGCTGGGTGGAGCATGAAAACAGGTAGGGGAGAGAGGCTCTCCCCCCCTCTCCCCCACACACACTCTGCAATATTGGACTCCATTTTCATTTTCTGGAGTTGGGCTGTTTATGGTACCATATCCTTTGCTGTTAATGCTCAAATTCTTAAATATGTTACAAATTTACTGGGACATTTTCAGGTGCTAGAGATATTTTCTACATACAGATATATTAAAAATGATTTTGTGAAAATGCATCTATGTAGTACCTGAAAAATCCCAGTATATTCCTGACATATTCAAGAAATGTACTTTTACTTTCACCATACCTGTCCCGCCGAGGTACAGGACAAGTTTACAGCACAGATTTGTAATGTGGAAGGTAGAACAATTGTGACTCACAGGAGAAGAATGCAGTCTGCCATCCGTCCTGTTATCTTGCCTTGGGGGGAGCTCCGGTGACTGCTTTATGGGTAGCAATGATCGCTACTGTGACCTGCTTGCTCTGTCATCCCCGGGGAGAGGGGAGGGAGGCTTGGTGCAGACAGTATCAAAAGCCTGCTAGAGATTGAGTTTCTCCTTTCTGGACATTCCTCTGCATGCTCAGAACCCACTTCTTCCTAGCTCGATCAGCCCTGTGACAGCTCAGTGTCCAATCTGTGCTAGTTGTCAGCAGTGTTGCCAACCATACGTATGTTTACGTACAGTCCGTGAATTTAACCCCTTTTTCGGGGTGTATGTAAAGTCCGTTATTGGGCACCGGCGCCCATAAAAAAAGATGGCCGCGAGCCGGCCATACAACTGCGCATGCGCCTTTCCGAAGCCGGCCGAGCTCAGGAAAACTTGTTCACGCTCGGCCGGGCGGCGCACGCGCAGTAATGCGATGGCCCCCCGGGGGCGCCATTTTTAAATAGATCACAGCAACTGGAGGTGACGTGCCTGGAACCGCAGGAAGATGTCGGCGGAGGTGGTCATGGACGGGCCGGATAAGAAGAAGCGGGGACACCTGCCGGCGATAGTCCTGGCCTGGGAAGGCAGCAAGGGGATCCCACTGAAGAACATCCGGACACTGGCTGTAGGAAGCCGCTCATCGCCTGAGTACTGCGGGCCGCCATAGACTCCGGACAGTTTGACTGGTCAGTGACACGACCCCTTTTGCAGCAAGCCTCCTCTGCAGATTTAAGGGGTGGGTATGCTAACACCATCCAATTGATTTATTGCCTAGTCATACTGGCACTGAGCTCTGGTGCAGGTGCCCCCATCTTCCACATCCAACTCTGCAGTGTTTAAAATGAGCAGAAATGAGCAGAAATTAAAGATTAGCACTTTAAAATGTCACAAATGCCAGGCGTCTGATGCAAATTATCTATTTGATGAACAGTAATTTACATTTTCATGCTCAATTGTGGGTCAGCCACGTTGACTAATGAATCAGTGCTGTGCAAACTAGTGTACTAGATGAGCGGAATGTTCTTCTTTCCTAGCAACTGTGTGGCACAATGTGTGTGATTGTATCAGGCGGGTACCTTATTGTACAGCTGGGGCAAAACTGACACCAAGTCCTCTGTTCAGGACCTGTGTGAGGTTTTTAACAGTGTTGCCAACCTTGCGTATGTCTACGTACCCGGAACCGCAGGTATGACACCAAGTCCTCTGTTCAGGACCTGTGTGAGGTTTTTAACAGTGTTGCCAACCGTACGTATTTTTACGCACAGTCCGTGAATTTAACCCCCGGACAGTTTGATAGGTCAGTGACACACCCCCTTTTTATAATGATCGCTCTGCTCACTCGGAGAGCCAATCTACTGCTGGAGAAACTGCCCTGCCCACTCAAGGGGACCAATCCGCTTATAGAAGTAGGGTTACCCCGCCCACTCATGTTGGGTTATCCTCCCTACAGCGCTTCCCCTTGTGCTGAATTCAAAGATGATTCCTATACAGTACATAGGAGGGAGGAGGACATTCTCTATAATCACAATGATCACTGTATGGTAATACTACAGGAATCTGTCAGCTGCTAACCTACATAATTTCTAACGCACACACTGCATTTTGCATTAGAAATTAGCTTTGGTTCAATATTCTCTGCATTGTGAATAATGATCACCTTTTGTTGTTTTCTCCTTTTTGATTGGTTAAAAAAAAAGCAGAGATCGGTTCGGCTTGGAACTGCGCATGGAGATTGGAGGCAGGGGGTGTTGGTGGCAGGGGGTAATTGGAGGCAGGGGGTGTTGGTGGCATCGCAGAGGGTGGGGATGGAGACAGGGGTTGTTGGTGGCACCGCAGGGGGTGATTAGAGGCAGGGGGTATTTAGAGGCAGGGGGATATTAAAGTCAATTGCAATTGGAGGCAGGGGGAGATTGTGGCACCACAGAAGGCAGGGGGTGTTGGTGGCAGAGGGGGGGTGAAGGCAGGGGGGTGTTGGTGGCAGAGGGGGATGGAGGCAGGGGTGATGTGACTAAATAATTTGCCCTTATTATATCGAAAATAACAAAAATGATTTTTTATTTACCTTAATATTTACCTTAAATCACATTGCTAATTGCCTAGCGTACTTGTTTGTAGCCTAAATACAGAAATGTGCACCTAATAATGTAATTTAGTAACTTTTGTGAAATGCCAGTAAAAACGTGGCTGCGCCAGTAAATTTCGGGTGTCGCGCCAGTAAATTTCAATCTGGTAGGTTGGCAACACTGGTTGTCAGTGCCAACACTTCCCGTCCTTCCTCCAGATCCTCTCCTGCTCAGGACTCAGAATTGGCACCACAAATTCAGCTTCTCTGGAGCCAATGAAAAAGGAGGAGTGTGGATTGAAGGCGAAAGCCCCCAGCCCCCCCGCAATTAGCGAATTGCCATACATCTCTTCTGTTTACACACAGCATCAGAACCGCTGCACCCGGTAAGAAACTCGGGGCTATGGCCCCAGATTCGGGGCTGTCACCCCAGTAGCTACCCCCCAGCGACGCCAGTGCTATGAAGTGTGTATCCTGCAGTTGTATGTGCATCTTTCCTGTTTGGTAAAGTTAGCAATACACTACGGAGTTCTAAACTTCCTTGGATTTTACCGCAATAACCTTTAATAGACACCAAGCAAAACAATTGCCCAATTTGCATTGTGGTATACCTTCCCCAAGTTATTAGTAAGGATAAATACAGGAAAAAAAATGTAACAACAAGTTTACCCTGGTAATCTCCACTGAGGTTAGAATGACTAAGAATTCAAATGAGGGGTACATTGTATAATGAATAAATGGTTTAAAGGTAGATATGGAGACAGTTATTCACTTTAAAATAATTGCAAATAATACAATGGCACTATTTCAACCTGGTGGGAAAGAGAATAAACTGTTATACATGGAAAGCGTTCTTTACTGTAAGAACTGTTAAAACTTTGAAAAAAGCAGGTTCTCTATTTTCCAGCTGGGATTCCCAGCAGTTTTCCTGCCGGGAAAACTGCGAGGAAGAATACACACGGCCGGGATTCCCAACCAAAAGCTCTCCCGCAGTTTTCCAGACGGGAAACCCAGCTGTGTGTATGGGGCTTTAGTCATGACCTTTATGCTGCCATAAGCTGTTTCTTAATTGTGCTAATCAAAGTAAAAAAAATTGAACTGTACATGACATCAGTTCAATCAATCTTAAATAAAACTTTTTTGAATAAAATTTGTACCCATTTAAACCTTTTAAACCTTTTAAACCTTTAGTTAAACCTAATCAGCCCAAATTAGTTCCTTAGGTAAAGAAAGTGCTCAGAGGTTTAGAGCAGTGGTCTCCAAACTGCGGCCCTGGGCCAGATGTGGCCCTTTGCTTGCCTCTATCAGGCCCTTGGGGCCCTATTCCATCCACAACTGACACTAATGATGGGGCACAATCACGCCCCATTGACACCAATGTTGGGGTGCTATTCCTCCCACTGATACCAGCATTAGGGTACTCTTCCCTCTGCTAAAACCAATGATGGGGCATTGTTTACTCCCGCTGATGCTGGGGCATTTTCTACCCCCACTAGCCACAGTCCGGCCCCCTTAAGGTTGGAAGGACAGTAAACTGGCCCTTTGTTTAGAAAGTTTGGAGACCCTGGTTTAGAGCATAACAGAGGAACAGAAAAAAAGGGGGAGGAACCCCTGGGAGAGAACCATATGAGTGTGGTATATGTATGACGAGGTCAGTTGTAGGCTGGTTAGTCAAACCAATATTTTTATATAGATTCTCAAATCTGTCACGTTGCAAAATACCTGCACTGGGGCAAGGGTGATTGCACTTAATAATTGTCTGTGTTCTTCCAGGGGGTTCCACATTGAAAGACTGTGAAATCTAGTGAACACAGTAATTGAGGAGCTTGGCTCCAAAAGTGGATGGTGAGGTGTGCAGAGGCACCTGCAAAGGAGAAGATGCATAAACGTGTCTTGTATGGAAAAAGAGGGTCTTTGATCATAGGATTCAGATATAACATAGTCAACAAGTTTTGTGGCTTATGCAGTACATTTAATCAGTAAGGTGCATTGTGAGACTAAAATCACAGTCATAGGCTTTTTTAAGAACTGATTAAAAAAAAAAGCTTTTTTTTTTTTTTTTGGTATTGTAGAACAGAGAAACAAATCATGAAAAAAAAATTGAAATATTATTACAGTACTAAAAACAGACATGATTATTATTAATAAATATTAGGTATAAAATGAATTTAATTCAACCAAATTTCTCTTTGATGAGTTGCATGATGAAATTGTATCGTACATATATGCTAAAATGTTTACAGCATATACAATGGCAAGAAAAATTATGTGAACCCTTTTGAAATTACTGGTTTTCTGCAGTAATTTGCCCAAAAATGTGATCTGACCCTCATCTAAGTCACAACAATAGAGAAACACAATGGGCCAGATCCACGTACCCTGGCGCATATTTCCGTCGGGCGTAGAGTATCTAAGATACACTACGCCGCCGTAACTTACTTACTTTTCGAATCCTCAAAGAATGCGCGCCGTAAGTTACGGCGGCGTAGTGTATCTTTGGCGGCTTAAGGGCGCGCAATTCAATTCGATGTGATGGGGCGTGTTTTATGTAAATACGTCGTGACCCGACGTAAACAACGTTTTTTTTGAACGGCGCATGCGCCGTCCGTGGGGGTATCCCAGTGCTCATGCTCGAAATTAAACCGGAACAAGCCAATGCTTACGACGGTGACGTCATTCTTCGCAAATCCCTATTCGCAAACTACTTACGCAAACGACGTAAAAAATTCAAAATTCGACGCGGGAACGACGGCCATACTTAACATTTAGTACGCCTCATATAGCAGGGGTAATTATTCGCCGGAAAAAAAACGAACGCAAACGACGTAAAAAAATGCGCCGGCCGGACGTACGTTCGTGGATCGCCATATCTAGCTAATTTGCATACTCGACGTGGAATTCAACGGAAACGCCACCTAGCGGCCGCCGGAAAAATGCACCCAAGATCCGACGGCGTACGAAGACGTACGCCTGTCGGATCGAGCCCAGATGCAGTCGTATCTTGTTTTGTAGATACAAAACAAAGATACGGCGCGGGAACTTTGAAATTATGCGGCGTATTAATAGATACGCCGGCGTAATTCTTCTGTGGATCTGGCTCAATGTGCTTAAAGGGGTTGTAAAGGTACCATTTTTTTTCCTAAATAGCTTCCTTTACCTTAGTGCAGTCCTCCTTCACTTACCTTATCCTTTGATTTTGCTTTTAAATGTCCTTATTTCTTCTGAGAAATCCTCACTTCCTGTTCTTCTGTCTGTAACTCCACACAGTAATGCAAGGCTTTCTCCCTGGTGTGGAGTGTCGTGCTCACCCCCTACCTTGGACTACAGGAGAGTCAGGACGCCCACTAACACACAGCTCCTTTTTCTGTCTGCAAAGTAGAGAGCGTCCTGACTCTCCTGTAGTCCAAGGGAGGGGGCGAGCACGACACTCCACACCAGGGAAAAAGCCTTGCATTACTGTGTGGAGTTACAGACAGAAGAACAGGAAGTGAGGATTTCTCAGAAGAAATAAGGACATTTAAAAGCAAAATCGAAGGATGAGGTAAGTGAAGGAGGACTGCACTAAGGTAAAGGAAGCTATATAGGAAAAATTTTTTTACCTTTTCAACCTCTTTAAGCTAATAAAACACAAAAAATTCTAACTTCTCATGTCTATATTAAACACACCCATTAAATATTCACAGTGTTGGAGAAAAAAGTAAGTGAACCCATAGCCTAATTACTTCAACGAAAGCTGATTGGAGCATCAGCTGATATGGACCTTGACTCGCAAATTGGAGCTCTCTGAAGACATATGACCAAGGGTAGTTGATCTGCATAAAGATGCAAAGGGATAAAACGCAATCTCAAAGTGTTTAGGCATCCATCAGTTGACAGTTTGACAATTTGTTTATAAATGGAGACAATTTAGCCCCCATTCACATCTAGGCGTTTTTACGCCTGTAGCGCTACGCCGCTGCCGCCAGAGGGCTCGAAACACATTCCCCTCTATGGAGATGGTTCACATCTCCACGCCGGACGCCTGGCGCCTGCCGCCTAAAAAAAGGTCCCGGACCTTTTTTTCAGGCGTCTTTCGGCGTTCGGCTAGGAGATGGGAAGCATCTCCATAGAGGGGGTCAATCTGGGGCACATCTAGGCGGACAATACCAGCGTTTTGTCGCCGCAAATCGCGGTACAAAACGCCACTATTTGTACCGCGATTTGCGGCGACAAAACGCCGCGATTTTGTGCGCCTAGATGTGAATGGAGCCTAAGTACTGAGATTATATTCACTAGAAGTGGATGCCCAGTCAAGATGACTCCCAAGGCACAATTCAGATTCATCAGTGAGGTAAAGAAAAATATATCCGTAACTGCAGTGCTAATGGCTTGAAAACATCATTGGAACTGGCAAACATCCCTGTTCATGAGTCTACCATAGGTAAATCTTTGAACAGATAGACTGTCCATGGCAGAACACCACAGAGGAAGCTGCTGCTCTCCTAAAAAAATTGCAGCATGTCCAAAGTTTGCCAAAGAGCATATGCACAAACCACAACGCTACTGGGGAAATGTTTTGTGGACTGAAGAAACAATAGTTAAATTGTTCAGGAAGAATACTGAGCACTATGTATGGCACAAAAAAGACACAGCGTACCAACATCAAAACATCATCCCAGCGAAGTATGGTGGAAGGAACATTATGATTTGGGCTTGCTTTGCTGCCTCAGGGCCTGGACCACTTCCCATCATTGAGGGGAAAATTAATTCCCAAGTTTACCAAAATATCCTACAGGATAACGTCAGGGTGTCCGTCCAACAGTTGAGGCTTAGTTGGGTTATTCAGCAGGACAATGACCCTGAGCATCAAAGTAAAGCACCCACAGACTGGCTTTGGAAAAAGAAAATGCGCCTTTTAGAGTAGCCCAGTCAGAGCCCAGACCCTAACCCCATAGAAATGCTGTGGAATGACCTCAAGGGGGCTGTTCACACCTGACATCCTACAAAATGTGTCTGACCGGAAGCAGATTTTTTTGAAAGGAGAATGGTCAAAGATTCCACTTGATTGAATGTTTATGTCTAAACCAGAGCTACCAAAAGCACTTGTTTGAAGGCATAGCTGTCAAAATAGTTCGACCGGCTAGCAACTACAAGGGTTCACTTACTTTTTCCTTTAACACTGTGAATGTTTAATGGGTGTGTTTAATAAAGACACAAGAAATTAAAATTTTTGTGTGTTATCAGCTTTATTATTGTTGTGACTTCAACTATGAAGTGCAAGGGCCTGCTTGATTGCATCCAAATTGAATGTGTTAAGGTTTGACCTTATATTATATGGTTTTGGTAAATCTAAAGGAAAATTGTACAAAAAAATTGTATAAATTATGGCCAGGCTTACATTATACTGTAAAACACAAATTTCTGCACAGGTGGATATTTTTTGTTAGATTTATTTAAACATAGTGAAAACATTTCTAATATTATAGGGAAAGGCCCACAATTTATATTTATAAGAAAAAACTGAGAAGGAATTGATATTCTATTAAAGGGGTTGTAAAGGTAAATGTTTTTTCACCTTAATGCATCCTATGCATTAGGGTGAAAAAAAATCTGACAGTACCAGCCCCCCTTACCTGACCCCTCGAAAGTCCCGCGCTCGTCCCCGTCATTTTCTTCGGTTCCCAGCCTGGCCGTTGATTGGCTACACTGGATGGATTTAAAGCAGCGCAGCCATTGGCTGGCGCTGCTGTCAATCACATCCAATGACGCGGCGCCCCGAGGCTGTATCACAGGAGCGCGCCCGCAAGAGCTTTCCACCATGCGAGCTTGCTCGCATTAAGGTGGAAAGCTCTTGCTGGGGGGAGACATGACAGCCGCCGAGGGACCCCAGAAGACATGGATCGGGGCCACTGTGTGCAAAACCAGCCACACAGTGGAGGTAAGTATAACATGTTTGTTATTTAAAAAAAAAAAATATTTACTTTAGTGTTCCTTTAACCACCTAAGGGCCGCCTCCTGCACATATACGTCAGCAGAATGGCACGGCTGGGCACATGTACGTACAGGTACGTCTTGTACATTCACCCAGCCGTGGGTCTCAGGCGCGCACCCGCGGCGCGCTCCTGCGACCTGGTCCGAAGCTCCGGGACCCACGGACCCGATCGCCGCTGGGGTCCCGCGATCGGTCCCTGGAGCTGAAGAACGGGGAGAGCCGCGTGTAAACACGGCTTCCCCGTTCTTCACTGTGGCGGCTGCATCGATCGTGTCATCCCTTTTATAGGGAGACGCAATCGATGACGTCACTCCTACAGCCACACCCCTCTACAGTTGTAAACACACACTAGGTGAAACATAACTCCTTCAGCGCCCCCTGTGGTTAACTCCCAAACTGCAACTGTCATTACCACAGTAAACAATGCATTTTAAATGCATTTTTTGCTGTGAAAATGACAATGGTCCCAAAAATGTGTCAAAATTGTCTGGAGTGTCCGCCATAATGTCGCAGTCACGAAAAAAATCGCTGATTGCCGCCATTAGTAGTAAAAAAACAAAAATTAATAAAAATGCAATAAAACTATCCCCTATTTTGTAAACGCTATAAATTTTGCGCAAACCAACCGATAAACGCTTATTGCGATTTTTTTTACCAAAAAGATGTAGAAGAATACGTATCGACCTAAACTGAGGATTTTTTTTTTATATATTTTTGGGGGATATTTATTATAGCAAAAAGTAAAAAATATTTTTTCAAAATTGCTGCTCTATTTTTGTTTATAGCGCAAAAAATGAAAAATGCAGAGGTGATCAAATACCACCAAAATAAAGCTCTATTTGTGGGGAAAAAAGGACGCCAATTTTGTTTGGGAGCCACGTCGCACGACCGCGCAATTGTCAGTTAAAGCGACGCAGTGCCGAATCGCAAAAAGGGGCAAGGTCCTTTAGCTGCATTTTGGTCCGGGTCTTAAGTGGTTAAGTGCAAATCTAATGCCGGCGTTTTTTTAAAATGTCATTTAAAATGATTGTGTGTGGGCTTCAGAGCATTTTTCGGGTTCTGAAAAACGACCAATTTTTTTTCCGAACATGCTCTATTTTTTCACGACGTTTTAAAAAATGACGTTTTTCGGGTTGTAAAAAATTATCGTGTGTGTGGGCTTTAACGATGTGAAAAACCTGCGCATGCTCAGAGGCAAGTTATGAGACTGGAGCGTTCGTTCTGGTAAAACTACAGTTCGTAATGGAGTAAGCACATTCATCACGCTGTAACAGACAGAAAAGCGCTAATCGTCTTTTACTAACAGGAAATCAGCTAAAGCAGCCCAAAGGGGGGCATCATCCGAATAGAACCTCCCCTTTATAGTCTCGTTCTACGTGTTGTACGTCACCGCGCTTTGCTAGAGCATTTTTTTTATGATTGTGTGTAGGCAAGGCCGATTTAATGATGAAGTTGAAAAAAACTTTGTTTTTTCTAGAGCCTGAAAACTTTGTTTTTTACATCCCGAAAAATGATCGTGTGTACGCGGCATTAGAGGCATTGGTGGTCCATAATTCTGTATGACTATGCAGGTACTTTAATGTCACATGCACTGTCAGGGCTCTAAGGATTATATAAACTGTACCATCAAAACCTCGCAAATCAAGGTCGCTGTAGTGTTTATTATTAGACATATGCAGTAAGCATAGAAAATGAGCTATAGAAAGGATAACTAAATCACTTAAGTCAACTGCTGTTGAGAAGCACATTTGCTTATTTACTTAATTCAGTAAACTTTGTAAGAGGAAAAAGCAGAGATGACAACTGTGGATTCCACTGTTTAACTTACCATGGGCTTGTCTACTTTGACGATTGTCTACTCATTATGGGAAATTGTCTGCAGGGTGAATACATGTAATCACAGGCTAGTATTATATACTGAACAGGATTATTCAGGTACCCATCCTACTAAACTAACACTAACTGCACCAGGCAACTACTCTTAGCCAAATAGAATTTTGCAACGTACATTATGACAAGCAGATGTGTTGCGTTTTGCCTTTTTTCAATAGAATATGCTTTGCAAGTGGAAATATTGTCCCTTCCTTTAGCGTATACATCAATCATAGGGATCAAGGTGCCTTTGTCTTTTGTTGTTCCCTGGACTTGTGAAGATTTATAACAAAATTTGAATTATTTGTTTCAAATAAAATATATATTATTTTTTTTACTATCGTATTACAATTGTCTCTTGGCTGGGAGCACATGGGTGATTTTTCATGCTACTAATTTATTGATCGATTGCTAGCAATTTTAGTAGCCTAATTGCATTATTAAAATCACCTGTGTGCCTTAGTGGACAATAGTTTGTGCATTTATTTTGAAGGTAGCAAGAAATAGGAATCTTGTCGTTATACAGATTGTTATAGTATGGATAGTGACAGACAACCTCCCAAAGATCTTCTATAGGACTAAAAACTGCATTGGTACTCTTAGGCCTCGTACACACTATAGGTTAAACAGAGGACAACGGTCTGATGGACTGCTTTCATTAGTCAAAACCGATTGTGTGTGGGCCCCATAGGTTATTTAACCATTGGTTAAAAAAAAGCCAACTTGCTTTAAATTTAACCGATGGATTCCTAACCGATGGGGAAAAAAACGATCGTTAGTAGGCACAATCATCGGTTAAAAATCCACGCATGCTCAGTGTAACGGCTACCCCCTAGTAGTGAGAGGGTATCAGCCATTGGAGACGTCCTTTTCCCTGGCAAGCTGCGATATGCAAGTACAGCCGGTATCCCCATCCACGAGATCCAGAGAGAGAGAGAGAGAGTCCCCCTTTCAAGAACGAGACGAGGCTGCGTGTTGAAGGGTCAAACAAGACTGTTTTAATGGGACATTTCCCTTAGCTTATATGTGCTTACAACTGTGACAGGAACAATGACAATCTCCGCCCCCCCCTTCACACAGATACTTTGAAATAATGACATCTCCTTGAATCAATCAGTCTCTAGACGTTCCGGAACCGAGATCCACTTAACATGACCTGGCCGGGCACATTCCTTTCTCAATAGAATTCAATTAACCTTTAGGACAATACACACTCACAGATCATCATGTTAGCATACACCTGGCAGGAGGCTGTTAACTGGTAATACACAACAGAGCGTCAATTAGCATTTAGCAGTGAAAAAGTCACTCTACAATTAACCCTTTGAGCTCAGTAACAAGTCATGCAGTCCTCTAGGCAGAATAGTTCATAGGTCCGTTACACTCAGAATCAAGTCAACGCATGCTCGGGAAGCATTGAACTTCATTTTTTTCAGCACGTCGTTGTGTTTTACGTCACCGCGTTCTGACTCGATCGTTTTTTTAACCGATGGTGTGTAGGCGCGACGGACCATCAGTCAGCTTCATCGGTTAACCGATGAAAACGGTCCATCGGTCCGTTCTCATCGGATGGACTGATCGTGTGTACAAGGCTTTATCCTACATGTATGCAGGGTTCTGTGAGCAGTAGTTTTGCTAAAGAGGATTCATAGTCTACGAGCTAGAGAATTCCAGCTCAGCCAGTTGCTTTTTCTATGGCTGTGTAAGGCAGGTATAGGTACAAATCATGGGTTTGAATGACAGCCATTCAACACCTATAGGTAGCTCATCTCCTTGACCATTAAGCTAAAAAAACATTTAACAAGCAATTTTGGGTACTTCCATATTTGTAGCAAATTCCTGAAATGATCTACAGAGTAAGGCAAAATAAGACTTTGCAAGATTGGGATTTTCAGTATTTATTACCTCTCTCTTTTTCCTACTGAACAAGCCTTCTTCCAATCTCTCCAGAAACCTAGTGCCATGTTGGTCTGGCATCATTCATGGTCAGCATTTACTTCCTGTACAAAGAAACACCCGCATGAAGCGCTACACCATAAGGACGGTAAACCACAGTGTGGTCAGTGGTTAAAGAAGTTTCACTAAAACACAATCCGTGCAGCTGTCAACCACTAAGGAGACATGGGCAAAAAGCAAAAGAACAAAAACATACAGCGCACAAGGGTTAAGTGAATGTCACTTTATAGTCTGTAATGTGTGGAAAAACATATATGCATGAAAAATTGAAAAGTTGAAAAAAATTTTGAAAATTTTTTTAAAAAATGGAAGTAGCCACTAATAGCACACAGGAAAAAAGCACATTAAAATTTTTTAAAAATACTAATAACAATAGTCCGCATAACATAAGCAGCAGTTCACGTGGAGATGGTAGAGTGAAAACACATACACTTCGGGGGAGATGTTTAGGAGTGAATCCAAGTAGTGTGCATACACTTGTATGCAGAGGTAATGCAATACCTCAACAAAAGCAGCCGCTTCTACGTCTCAATGCAGGGAGATGGAATCCGTTGGTGGGATGATGACAGCCACACTGGGAGCAGATGTAGAAGTTATATCCATGCAGAGATGGATACTGCCGTTTAAAGACCACTAGCTCAGGGGCTGATGGAAAGGAAACCTTCCTCGCAAACAGAGATCTCCAGCGGCAGGGGAAGTCCTGGAGGGGAGCCACCAAGCCGGTTCAGTGACGCAGCCGCGTCACACGGGAGCGAGGAAAGGGGGATGGTAGCCTGATGGAGTCACACAGAAAGCAGGAGGTGTCCGGACACCTTCGATCCAGCGTCAGGTGACTCAAAGCACCAATCAGTGTGGGCAGAAAACGAGCAGTAGAGATGCTGGCGCTAGTGTCACTGAGAGGATTTCCCGAGTGTCGGCACTACACATCAGCTGCAGTGTGCTTGCTGCAAACATATAGGGGCATCAAAGATTGTACTGGTGAGCCGTGACTGACATGTTTCGCGTGCCAAGACGCTTTATCAAAGTCACGGACAGGCTCCACCATCTAGTTAATAAAGGGGAAGGAATAATCCCATTGGACAATAGCACGGGGAGGGGGAGGGGGAGGATTCATAGTCTTAACCCTACCATCACCACCACTTTAATGAAAACGTTTAAAAACATATAATAGAGTATATATAATATGTATAACATGACATATATGTATATAATAATCTCTCTCATGGAAGAACATATGTACATACATAAAAGATAGTCTGACATACCTTCAATACAAAAATAATAATAATAATTAATAATAAAGGGAAAATAAATGAAAAAATAAATGAAAAAACTGGAAAAGAAAATGAAAAGAAAAAGAATGATAATAATGATGACGGTGAATAAAACTAAAATAAAACACTATACATACATACATTCGCTCCATATATACCGCCTATACCACAAAAATCAAAAAATAATAAATAAATAAATAAAATAAAATAAAATAAAATAAATCAAGTAAAATAAATAAAATAAAAATAAAAATAAATATAAATATAAATAATAATAAAAAAAATAAATAAAAATATATTAAGTAAAAATAAAATAAAAATAAAAATAATAATAATAAAAAGAAAAAGAAAAAGAAAAAAAGAAAAAAAGAAAAAAAGAAAAAATAATCATAATAAAAAGAAAAAATAGTGTGTGTACCCAGTGTACTAGGTTAATTAGTGATGCTGAGAATATCCAACTCCTCGTTAAGGCCACCGGGCGACAAAGTGCCCAGCCGAAAGATCCAGAAAGTTTCCCTCTTGCATAGGAGGGAAAATCTTTCGTTCTCAGTCAAAGAACCCAACGGGATGGACTCAATAGCAAAAACCTCCAAACACTTAAAATCTTTATTGTGGACATGCAAAAAATGTCTAGGGACACTATGCTTATCACAGCCCTTTTTGATCAGGCGTCTGTGTTCTCCGATACGTATGCGTAGGGTACGGATCGTACGTCCAACGTATAATAAATTGCATGGACAGCGTAGTATGTAAACGATATATTCCGTAGAGCAAGTAAGGAATTGGCTGATCGGGAACACACAATCTTTGGTTTTAATAGTATCAGGACCACCTTTTGGAATGGACTGACAAGTAAGGCAACCCCTTTTGCCGCATCTAAAAATGCCGGTTTTATTGTTAAAATAAGCCCGAATATCTAATGGGCGGGTGGGGTTGATCTTGGATACTTTACTGGGTGCAATGATGTTCCGGATGGTCCGGGACCTTCTAAAGGTAATCTCAGGTTTAGATGGAAGAATGGGAGACAAATATTGGTCAAGATGAAGAATATTGAAGTGTTTATTGATAATATTTATTATATTTTTATGTTTAGTGTTAAATGTCGAAATGAACCTTACATTATTCTCAACTTTATCCTTACTGACCTTATTAATTTTATTGATGGTGATACTAGCATTAAAAGCATCTTCTAATAATTCTGGAGGGTACCCCTTCTCTCTAAATTTAGTCTTCATAATAAGACCCTGGGTCATGTAGTCCTCAGTTTTGGAACAGTTTCTGCGCAACCTATTGAATTGGCCATATGGGATGTTGGATTTCCAAGACGAGTGGTGACAACTGTTAAAGTGTAGATATGAATTACCACTAGTAGGTTTAATATGATTGCTGGTGGTAATTACTTTCTGATCATGTGACAAAACCAGGTCCAAAAAAATTAAATTGTCCTCGTCATAGACATGTGTAAACGTTAAGCCTAGCGCATTGTCATTACAATGGCTTACAAATGAGGAGAACAAGTCAGCACCACCACTCCAAATAAGGACTACATCGTCTATATAACGACCATAAAAAACGATGTGTTCCAAAAATGGATTATTGTTCCAAATCTGCAAGGTTTCCCAATAACCCATAGTCAGATTAGCATACACCGGTGCGAAATTTGCCCCCATTGCGGTCCCCTTCCTTTGTAAAAAGAACTGATCACAAAAAGAAAAATAGTTGTGGGTAAGACAGAATTCTATACCTCTACTAATAAACTCAGACTGGAAAGAGTTGATATCGTTGTTCTTACTTAGGAAGTATTGTACTGCCGCTAATCCAATATTATGTGGTATCGACGTGTATAGAGAGGCCACGTCAAGTGATGCCCACGCATAGCTATCTTCCCAAGAGTAATTCTCTAGGGTCTTAATGATCTCACTAGAGTCTTTAATATATGAGGGTAATTCGCAAACAATGGGCTGTAAGGCATGGTCTATATAAGTAGATAAACCACTAGTAAGGCTATTGGTACTTGCAACGATAGGGCGACCCGGTGGATTCACCAAAGATTTGTGGACCTTCGGGAGATGGTAAAAGTGTGGGGTGCTGGAAATTTTGGGCAACAAAAATGCCTTCTCTCTCTTATTGATGACGCCCTTGCTAAAAGCCGCATCAACAAGAGTGACTAGTTCTGCTTGGTAGTCGGAAAAAGGATCTGCAATCAGTTTTTGGTAGGTGTCACCATCTGATAGCAAGCGATATGCTTCTCTCAGGTACTCAGTCCTGTCCTGCACGACAAGGCTGCCCCCCTTGTCAGCTTGTTTGACTACAATATTTTTGTTGGCCTTAAGATTTTTTAGTGCCTGGCGTTCGTCGTGACTTAAATTGGGGGTCCTTGACTTGGAGGGGTTGTCACATAATTTAGAAAAGTCCTTGTACACCGCTTGGTAAAAAGTCTCGATGTAGGGCCCTTTGGATTGGGTAGGGTTGAAAACGGACTGTGGCCTAAAATTTGTGTGGACTATGTCAGGGTCTAGGTAAGGACAGAAAGTTTGACTCTCAACGTTACCCTCAATCCACAACTCCTCTAGGATTTGTAATAAACCATCGGGGTCGTGTTCCTTGACTAGATCCTCACTTTTACCCGTTGTGGCACTATCAGAATCCACAACCATATCGGTGTTGGTAGTGTCACGTTTGGCGAAAAATCTTTTGAGGGTGAGGAGTCGGACAAATTTGTTGAGATCTTTAAAAAGTCCAAATTTATTGGGTCCAGTGGAAGGGCAAAAACTTAACCCTTTGCGTAGAAGGATAAGTTCAACCGGAGATAACGTATGACTAGAAAGATTAAAAATTTTGATAGTACTCTCTTTTAGTTCAAATCTATTTTTTCTTTCTTGTTCAATCTTGGATCTAGATCCTCCTCTTCTACCTCTTCGAGTTTTCTTTTTTCTTTTTGTAGTGAAGTTCCCCTTGGAGGTAGGTCTAAAAAACCTTCATCAATACTATTTGCAGAAAGGGGCGGCCCATTGACCCTAGGGCGAGCCCCTTCTTTGATGTAAACATCTAGATCTTTAGATAGGGGGCTGTATTTATTAGAGGTACTAACTGAAAAACATATCGGTAGCTGTGAATATGACATGTTACACTCAGAATTGGCAGTGGCATCCACTGCTGGTGGGCTAGGATTAAGATCGACCAATATAGTGGGGGGATTAGGTACAAGAACAGGAACGTCCTTAAGTTGACCAGTTGGCCCCTCCGAGATAGGCAACATGGATTCAGAAACATAGCCATGGGGACAAGATGACATTTGGGATCTACCTTGTTTAATTCTAGTATTGTTAGGATTGTCTCTCACATTCCTTGTCCTTCTATTGCCTCTATATTTATTCCTATTCTTGTTCTGTCGTGGTTCTTTATCGTCATTAAAATAATTGGAACGGGTAGTCTGTGGGTTACTTCCCAAACTTGATTGTGTGTTGGGCTGTTTGGTTTCTAAAACTGGGCGTTTCCATTCAAAGACATTTCCAGTCTTGTAATCAGAAACATCTCTCTCAAGTTTATTGGTCTTTTTCTTTATAAGCTCATCTTCATCTTTTTTTATATTAGAATCCTGTATCGAGAGCCATTTTTGAAAAAGACAGGAGGAGCTAAAAAGTTCTACTGTCTGAGCCCTTTCAGCAACCTGTAGTTCAGCAAGTTTTAATTTTCTTTCTCGTTGCTGGACCAATATCCTTATCCACTTGGTGGTGCAGAACTCTGATAGGAGGCGCCATTCTTTCGAGAGGTCCTCATCAAGAAAACTGCATTGTTTCTTAATGCGAAGCCCCCGTGGCGTAATACCTAAATCCAAATATTTCTGCAAAAAGGCAAGATCCCACCACTGTGCATTCTCATACTGTTTAGCGTCCTGTAATTTCAAAAACGCTTTCCTCATCTGAATCTCATACGCCTCTGAATGTGGAGGATTGTCGGGCGCAGAAGCATTAGAACCAGAATTCGAAGGATCAGTGGTGGTGATGCCATATAAATCAATCTTATCAAAGATTGATTGCAATCTGCTGGATCTATCAGCAGCCATAAGAAACACTAATTATACAAGAGAACACACACACACTCACACATACACTCACTATCCCACGCACACACGCGCACACTCAAACACACACTCACAAACAGAAGGTGTGACAGACTATCTAAATAATCAGATGCTGGAGAATGAATAAAAATAAATATAAACAATAATAAATAATAAGAGAAAAACAACTAGAACGATAGCACTGGTAAGTCTAACATGTGCCTGAGGACATAATTCATGCAAGGTCTTGAAAAATATATGTATATATTGAACCGTAAACAAATGTGAGCTGCTCCGCGGGAAACCAACAGAAACAAAGTATACAAAGAAACACCCGCATGAAGCGCTACACCATAAGGACGGTAAACCACAGTGTGGTCAGTGGTTAAAGAAGTTTCACTAAAACACAATCCGTGCAGCTGTCAACCACTAAGGAGACATGGGCAAAAAGCAAAAGAACAAAAACATACAGCGCACAAGGGTTAAGTGAATGTCACTTTATAGTCTGTAATGTGTGGAAAAACATATATGCATGAAAAATTGAAAAGTTGAAAAAAATTTTGAATTTTTTTTTAAAAAATGGAAGTAGCCACTAATAGCACACAGGAAAAAAGCACATTAAAATTTTTTAAAAATACTAATAACAATAGTCCGCATAACATAAGCAGCAGTTCACGTGGAGATGGTAGAGTGAAAACACATACACTTCGGGGGAGATGTTTAGGAGTGAATCCAAGTAGTGTGCATACACTTGTATGCAGAGGTAATGCAATACCTCAACAAAAGCAGCCGCTTCTACGTCTCAATGCAGGGAGATGGAATCCGTTGGTGGGATGATGACAGCCACACTGGGAGCAGATGTAGAAGTTATATCCATGCAGAGATGGATACTGCCGTTTAAAGACCACTAGCTCAGGGGCTGATGGAAAGGAAACCTTCCTCGCAAACAGAGATCTCCAGCGGCAGGGGAAGTCCTGGAGGGGAGCCACCAAGCCGGTTCAGTGACGCAGCCGCGTCACACGGGAGCGAGGAAAGGGGGATGGTAGCCTGATGGAGTCACACAGAAAGCAGGAGGTGTCCGGACACCTTCGATCCAGCGTCAGGTGACTCAAAGCACCAATCAGTGTGGGCAGAAAACGAGCAGTAGAGATGCTGGCGCTAGTGTCACTGAGAGGATTTCCCGAGTGTCGGCACTACACATCAGCTGCAGTGTGCTTGCTGCAAACATATAGGGGCATCAAAGATTGTACTGGTGAGCCGTGACTGACATGTTTCGCGTGCCAAGACGCTTTATCAAAGTCACGGACAGGCTCCACCATCTAGTTAATAAAGGGGAAGGAATAATCCCATTGGACAATAGCACGGGGAGGGGGAGGGGGAGGATTCATAGTCTTAACCCTACCATCACCACCACTTTAATGAAAACGTTTAAAAACATATAATAGAGTATATATAATATGTATAACATGACATATATGTATATAATAATCTCTCTCATGGAAGAACATATGTACATACATAAAAGATTCCAAGAGTCCATCCCGTTGGGTTCTTTGACTGAGAACGAAAGATTTTCCCTCCTATGCAAGAGGGAAACTTTCTGGATCTTTCGGCTGGGCACTTTGTCGCCCGGTGGCCTTAACGAGGAGTTGGATATTCTCAGCATCACTAATTAACCTAGTACACTGGGTACACACACTATTTTTTCTTTTTATTATTATTATTATTATTATTATTAACTAGATGGTGGAGCCTGTCCGTGACTTTGATAAAGCGTCTTGGCACGCGAAACATGTCAGTCACGGCTCACCAGTACAATCTTTGATGCCCCTATATGTTTGCAGCAAGCACACTGCAGCTGATGTGTAGTGCCGACACTCGGGAAATCCTCTCAGTGACACTAGCGCCAGCATCTCTACTGCTCGTTTTCTGCCCACACTGATTGGTGCTTTGAGTCACCTGACGCTGGATCGAAGGTGTCCGGACACCTCCTGCTTTCTGTGTGACTCCATCAGGCTACCATCCCCCTTTCCTCGCTCCCGTGTGACGCGGCTGCGTCACTGAACCGGCTTGGTGGCTCCCCTCCAGGACTACCCCTGCCGCTGGAGATCTCTGTTTGCGAGGAAGGTTTCCTTTCCATCAGCCCCTGAGCTAGTGGTCTTTAAACGGCAGTATCCATCTCTGCATGGATATAACTTCTACATCTGCTCCCAGTGTGGCTGTCATCATCCCACCAACGGATTCCATCTCCCTGCATTGAGACGTAGAAGCGGCTGCTTTTGTTGAGGTATTGCATTACCTCTGCATACAAGTGTATGCACACTACTTGGATTCACTCCTAAACATCTCCCCCGAAGTGTATGTGTTTTCACTCTACCATCTCCACGTGAACTGCTGCTTATGTTATGCGGACTATTGTTATTAGTATTTTTAAAAAATTTTAATGTGCTTTTTTCCTGTGTGCTATTAGTGGCTACTTCCATTTTTTAAAAAAAATTTCAAATTTTTTTTCAACTTTTCAATTTTTCATGCATATATGTTTTTCCACACATTACAGACTATAAAGTGACATTCACTTAACCCTTGTGCGCTGTATGTTTTTGTTCTTTAGCATTTACTTCCTGAACTAAGATGTTGGCACATGCATAATACAATCACGTGAGTCAAAATATCTGTACAGTAACCTTTAATTTTTCTATTGTGTGTAGATATTATCTAGAACAGCTCAGCCCATTGAAATCCATCTAGTTTTCACTGTAATGCCGCGTACACACGATCGGCATTTCTGACAAGTAAAGATTGATGTGAGCTTTTGGTCAGAAATTCTGACCGTAGCAGGCCCCATCGGACATTTTCTGTCGGAATTTTCGACAGCAAAGATTTGAAAGCTGGTTCTCAAATTTTCAGATGGGAAAAGTTCTTGTCGGAAATTCCGATCGTCTGTATGCAATTCCGACGCACAAAAATCCTACGCATGCTCGGAATCATTGAACTTAATTTTTCTCGGCTCGTTGTAGTGTTGTATGTTACTGCGTTCTTGACGTTCGGAATTTCCGACAACATTTGTGTGACTCTGTGTATGCAACACAAATTTGAGTGTGTACGCGGAATTGGAGTCTCTCACAGATCAGTCCACTGCTGCCACTTACCTCGCAACTTGCCACAACACTGATCACTGGGTTTGGTAAGACTTCTGACTGCAGCAGATTAATCATAACCTTCTCAAAGTATGTTTCTCTGTAGCAGAATTTAAGAGACCATGCCAAAAGCTCAAAGACTGGGGGGCAGATTCACAAACAATTGCATGGGCGCAGCGTATGTGAGATACGCTACGCCGCTGTAACTTACTTTTCCCAGCTTCGTATCCACAAATAATTTGCGCCGTAAGTTACGGCGGCGTAGTGTATCTCTCGCGGCGTAACGGCGCATAATTTAAATCGGCGAGTAGGGGGCGTGTTTCATTTAAATGAAGCGCGTCCCCGCGCCGAATGAACTGCGCATGCGCCGTCCCTAAATTTTCCCGCCGTGCATTGCGCTAAATGACGTCGCAAGGACGTCATTGTTTTGACGTGGACGTAAATTACGTCCATCCGCATTCACGGACGACTTGCGCAAACAAAATAAAATATTTTCAAATTCGACGCGGGAACGACGGCCATACTTAACATTGAGTACGCCACCAAATAGCAGCTTTAACTATACGCCGAAAAAAGCCGAACGGAAACGACGTAAAAGAATGCAACGGCCGCTCGTACGTTCGTGGATCGTCGGAAAAAGCTAATTTGCATACTCGACGCGGAATACGACGGGAACGCCACCCAGCGGACGCCGAAGAATTGCATCTAAGATCCGAAGACGTACGCCTGTCGGATCTAACCCAGATGCTGTTGTATCTTGTTTTGAGGATTCAAAACAAAGATACGACGCGGGAAATTTGAAAGTACGCCGGCGTACGTTTTAATATTGTAGCGGAGGGAATAAAACTCCTGCAGGGTTTTACTGCTTTATAAACTCTGTTGGAGGGATTCCTTCCCGTTCTGATAGTTGATAGTTAGTTCTGCTTTCTATACAACAATGCAAAGCATTGATGGGTTTATGTTTAATTAACTATTACTATTACTATGTTTATTTTTCAGATTTTACCACATCAGAAAACATTAGATCCATCAAGATGCTACTTCAATAAGAAGGCTAAATTTTTTTTATTTTTTTTGCATAATGCTATAAAGCCATCTACCATCCCTGGAAACAGCCAGTTCCATAGAAGTCTTTACTGTGCAAAGAAGGCTTTTACTGAGAGATGTAAGCATCGTGGTAGGCTCATGAAATTAAGGCAAGAGAATATTTCAGGAGAGAAAGGTATTGTAGGCATAGGGAAGGGGCTAAAAGGATAATTACACTTTGTTTAGAAGTGCATTAATCCTGTAACGTTCCAAACACTTCATAACGCAATGTTATAGAATATCATATTTCATGTGAAGCCAAATGGGATGAGTATCTTAATTATTTTTTTTAATTTCCTACACAGTTTGTCAATAAATAATTTCATATTCCAATATTCCAAATCTTTCTTGAAGAAACCCTTAATTAAGCATTGAACCCATAAATCCAAAGAGATCTACTTTAAGGACCAACATATTTTATTTTGACATTATTATTGTTAAGCCAATAATAGCTGTTCTGTTCATTCTGTTGAAAAGATTAAGAAATTAGATAATAAAAAGGCTAAATATATATGATGTGAATTGTTCTTAATTTGTTCTGCAATACTATACTTGTATAACTGCATTTGTGAGCAGTACACTGTTTTATTGTGTATATTATTATTATTATTATTATTATTATTAATAATGATTTATATAGCGCCAACAGATTATGCAGCGCTTTACAATGTATAGGAGGGACAAAACAATTACAGTACAGTTCAATACAAAAGGTACCGGAGGGCCCTGCTCGTAGAGCTTACATTCTAAAGGTACAAAAGGTAATAGCTGCAGAGAATGATTTGATGGGGGGCGGCTGGGGGACAGTTGTTACATGGGTGTGGGATAGGCTTCCCTGAATAAATTAGTTCTTAGGCATCTCCTAAAGGTGGACAGGGTAGGGGCTGATCGGACATACTGGGGCAGAGAGTTCCAGAGGATGGGAGAGGCTCTGGAGAAGTCCTGAAGGCAAGCATGGGAGGAGGTAACAAGGGAGCTAGAGAGCAGGAGGTCCCGGGAGGAGCGGAGGGGACGATTTGGGTGATATCTGCAGATAAGGTTGGTGACGTAGATGGGGGCGATGTTGTGCATGGCCTTGTATGTTATGGTTAGCATTTTGAATTCTACACAGTGGGGGTAGGGGAAGCCAGTAAAGGGATTTGGCACAGAGGAGCAGCAGTCACGGATCGGTTAGTGAGGTGTATTAGTCTAGCAGCAGAATTCATAATACACTGAAGGGGGGATAGCCTGCTTAAGGGTAGGCCATTAAGGAGAGAGTTGCAGTAGTCAAGGCGGGAAATAATCAAGGAGTGAATAAATTGCTTTGTGGTGTCATTAGTCAGGAAGGGTCAAATTCTGGAGATGTTGTGGAGGTTAAGACTGCAGGATTTAGCCAGTGATTGGATATGGGGGCTGAAGGAGAGGTCAGAGTCAAGGATTACACCCAGGACCCTGGCATGTATGGAGGGACCAATGGTTGTGTTGTGTATATCATATGCTTTCATTGTATAGCCACTTTTTAAACCCCATTTAGCCTATCTGGCCTTCCCAGAAAATGTGTGTCCACTGGTTCTTATGCCGCGTACACACCATCACTTTATGTGATGAAAAAAAATGACGTTTTTAAAAACGTCACTTTAATTGACTGTGTGTGGGGGAAAACGTCGTTTTATGTCTTGTAAAAAACGACCAAAAAAAATTGAAGCATGCTTCAACTTTATGTGTCGTTTTTCAAAAGTGCACTTTTTACTTCACAGAAATTGACCGTGTGTAGCAAAAAACGTCGTTTTCTAAGACGTTTTTTCATCCACGCATGCCCAGAAGCTACTTATGAAGCGAGCTTCAATGGTAAAACGTGGTGGAACATAACCTCACTTTGCAAGATCATTGTGAGAAAACGATGGTGTGTAGGCAACTTCGTCTTTGAAAATTGAAGTTTCAAAAACTTCATTTTTTACTTCACAGAAAGTGTCGTTTTTTTTCATCACATAAATTGATGGTGTGTACGCGGCATTACAGTCTGGTTCACCAGATCATGCTTGGCTTAGTATCATCTTCTGGTTAATAATTGTAATATTAATAATCACATGGGATGTACATTTTTTAAGCATTCACTGTATTACTTTACCATGTACAGTATATTGAACTGTAGAGTTTATAAACAAGACTATTCCAACATGAATTCTGAATTTTATTTCAGCTGAATTCCAGGCAGATACACAGTTGTACAAGTAAATGCAGCTATTCATGTATTCCTAAATCAATAAATGTAGTTCTGAATGAAACTACCATAAGTACCTGAATGTAGCTTCATGTCAGATCTTGCAATCCCCTACACAGCAACACTCTTTAGCTGATGAGGAACATGCTCACAGAAGGAAGGAGCAGAGGGGTAACCTCATCAGTCTGCTGTTGTTTTTTCACAGTCCAAATAGCAGGATCAGGGCAGGGAGGTGACACCAATGTATTTGTTAGGGATCCAATGGTAGTGAACGTAGGTTTTCTGTGCACGCATTCCTGTGCAGAATAGACAGCGGCACCTATGCGCGCCTGCACGCGCCGTGCTCATGCAACAGGTGCGCACGAGTGCACGTTAGCGCTACTTGACGCCGATGTGCCTTTAAAAGGACAACAGCTGCAAAGGTACATTGCTGTTTGATTTGCAGCTCTGTACCCAGTAACCTGTATACCTGTTTGCCTATTACCTGCACCGACCCGGCTCTGCTTGACCATCCGCTATCTCCAACCCTGACCCTTGGCCTGCCTTGACCCTGCTCAGTCTACTATTGTTTACCTGCTGCCAGACCTTGCCTGTTCTCCTGACCAGTGCCGATCCCGACCTCCCCGGGGCCCTAAGCAAAATGAGGTGTCACATTAAAGTTGAGAAGCATGGAGGGGGGGCTGACGGAAATGACATGTCACATTAAAGCTGAGAAACGGGGGGGGGGGGGCGCGCTACTGACAGTGACATGTCACATTAAAGTTGAGAAGTGGGGGAGGGGGTGTTCTGCTGTCGGAATTGACATCTTACATAAAAGTGAGAAGCGGGGGGGAGGGGTTCTGACTCTTGACCTCTTCTTCCATGCAGCCATCGAGTTGAGAAGCAGGTGAGGGGCCGAAAATGACTTCTCACCAGGTGGGACCTCTAGTAATTTGGGGGGCCCTCCGCAGCTTTGCGGGGCCCTAAGTGGCTTGCATAGTGAGCCTATAGGGCGGATCGGCCCTGCTCCTGACCAGGCTTCAGCCTCCTGTGTTTAACCGTCTGATTACCTGCTCCGACCCCGCTTGTTTGACCCTGCTACTGTCTGCTGCTTGCTCTGTACAGCATCTTACCCGGCTTGTCTTACCGTGCTCCAGTTCCCTGCTGATCCTGTATCCGCCAGCTCTTAGGTTACTGACCTACAACCAACTCTGCTTCCGCCCGCAGTTCCAGCCATCCCTGGAGGATGATCACCCTGCTACTGTGCCAGCCACTCCACTGCTTCAGGCACTCCTACCTCACTGCGCTCTCGAGGTCACTGTCCCCACTCCAGTGACTCCTGAGCCAGGGCTGTAAGAGAGGTCTCCTCCTGCAAGTCAGGCTCTACTACCAGGTACATTTAGTACATAACAGTATTGCCCAACTGTAACAGAAAAAGTGGTGTCATACTTGCTGTGCTGTGTGACCAGGCTGTGTAAACCTCAGGACTGAATGGAAAGAAATGGAATACCCTTGGCAAATAAAACAACTTTCTTGGATGTTTGCCTGGTGTTCAGCTTTCAATCACCATTGCTGGTGTTTTGCCTTTGCACTAAAAATTTACACCAAAAACAATCCGAAGTCAGCACAGTTAGGTGAACTGCATTGCTACAAAACAAATTATTAATTGTAAAATCCAAAATGTTACAGTTGGGAGAATGTATTGACTTCACACACAGTTCACTATATTCTTTGTGCTATTATTGGTATTTATAACATAATAGATCTGGATCTAATAATACCTAGGGACAACCATTACTCTCTAAAGCCTAGTACCCACGGGCTGAATGTTAGGCGGCATTGGCTGGTTCATCAGACTTTCTGCCATCTTCTGTCGTAGAGTCATGATTGAAAAAGGTCTGCTGGCCCACTCCCAGTCAGCGCTCTCAGCCAATGAACTTTAGAGAAACTGATATGTTGACCAATAAGGGGAGATGCTGTCTACAGTATGTTGTCTGGTTTAGGCTGACCGTAGATAGTTGAATTTCGAAAGAATTTTCTTTTGAAAATCAGAAAATGTGTGCGTTTTTTGATCTGATGGTGCCAGCACTGATTTCAAAATTTGACCAACGAAACCTTCAATTTCACCTCATGATGCTACAGAAAATAATTTTCTTTTCTTGCACATGCGCATTTCCTTTTCGACTACATTTCTCGCACGATTCTACCAAAATCGTTTGTTTTTCAAAGAATTTCCAACATGTTCGATTATTAAAAATTGTCTGTTGCTGCAGCCCACTAATGGTGCGAAGTACGAACCAAAATTCTTAGATAAGATTTTTTCTTAAGATTCTTTAGAAATTCGACCCTGATTGGCTAACTGACTTTGACAGCAGCGAGAGCCAATTGCGCCACTGCAGTGTCTCAGCCAATCCTGGACAGCTGAGGGACTAGTGAACATTGCTGGATAGAGATGGGGCTTTGGTAAGTATTAAGGGGGGCTGCTGCACACATAAGGCTTTTTATCTTAATGCATAACATTTAAAATACCTTCTGCCTTTACAACCCCCTTAAAAATCTACCAAAGTGCACAAACAAGGTCCATAAAAACATGGATGAGTGAGTTTGGGATAGAGGAACTTGACTGGCCTGCACAGAGTCCTGACCTTAACCTGATAGAACACCTTTGAAATGAATTAGAGTGGAGATGGTGAACCAGGCCTTCTTGTACATATCAGTGCCTGACCTCACAAATGCGCTTCTGGAAGAATGGTCAAACATTCCCATAGACACACTCCTAAACCTTGTGGATGGCCTTCCCAGAAGAGTTGAAGCTGTTCTAGCTGCAAAGGGTGGGCCATCGCAATATTCTACCTTACGGACTAAGACTGGGATGTAAATAATGTTCATGTGCGTATAAAGACAGGTGTCCCAATGTTTGGTAATATAGGCCCAGATTCACATACCTCGGCGCATCTTTATGCGGGCGTAGCGTATCAAATATACGCTACACCGAAACTGCGCAGAGCGGCGAGCACAGTATTCACAAAGGAAATGCTCCCAACGTTGCGCCGGCGTAACGTAAATTCGTAGGCGTAAGCCGGCCTAATTCAAAGTAGGTGGAAGTGGGCGTGATCCATTTAAATAAACCGTGACCCCATGCAAATGATGGCCCAACAAACGGCGCACGTGGACGTATCCCAGTGCGCATGCGCAGAATCACGTCGAAACTACTCCCTAAGATACGACGGATCACTGCCTACGACGTGAACGTAACCTACGCCCAGCCCTATTCACGTACTACTATGTAAACAATGTAAAATACGACGGCAGTTCCCAGGTCCATACCTTTGCTTGAGTTGCGCCTCATAGATGGGGAATAACTATACGCCGGACGTAAGCCTTACGCAAACCGCGTATATTATGCGCCGGGCGCAACTACGTTCGTGAATCGGCGTATCTCACTCATTTGCATATTCGAATCGTAAATCAATGGGAGCGCCCCTTGCGGCCAGCATAAATATGCGCCCAAGATACGATGGCGTAGGAAACTTACGTCGGTCGGATGAAGCCTAAATTCAGGCGTACCTTGCTTTCAAAGTCAGGCGCATAGATACGACGGCGCATCTGTGTACTTACACAGCGTATCTCGAGATACGTCGGCGTAAGTGCTACGTGAATCCGGGCCATTGTGTATGTATGGGCATCCCTGAAGAAGAATTTTAAAACCCTGTCTTGAAATGCGTTGGATGCCTAGCATTTACTAATTTATGGTCAAGGTTAATGTCTGTAATCACTACTGTGTAATCTACACATGTATGATGTAGCCACACTGTACATATTTTAAATTAACTTTTTTATGTGTTTGTATCTATAAAGATATTTACATTATATTTATATACATGAGTTTACACATATGTTGTGCCTACAATAGTCCCAGTTAATAGAGTCTATTTTTGGGCTGTGAATTCCCAGAGTACCACTCTTTCTTTCCTAAGATGGGAACACTCGCTCACCATACTGTATCTATGGAGGAGTACTGTTGTCACTCTAGGACATGGGTCTTCAAACTATGGCCCTCCAGTTGTTCAGGAACTACAATTCCCATCATGCCTAGTCATGTCTGTGAATGTCAGAGTTTTACAATGCCTCAAGGGATGTGTAGTTCCGCAACAGCTGGAGGGCCGTAGTTTGAGGATCCCTGCTCTAGGACAAGGAGTGTCTTAAGACTACAGAGCACCTCCCCCTTCTCTTCTACTTAACATGGAAGGGGGGGGATGTTCTGTAGTTCTAACACTGTGCAGGTCACAGGGCAGCACTGTATTTCTATCGGGAACAACAGGAATTTTGATCCTTTATCAAACAGATGTATCAAAACAGTTTCAGTGTTATACAGTATTTAAAGTGGAGCTCCAGCCTTTTACTGTTTATCATAAGTCAGCAGCTATTGACTTTTAATAAACAGACACTTACCTGGTCCATGGTCCAGCGAGGCGGGCGCTCGGAGCTCCGCTCCTCCTCCCCCCCTCCGCCGGTGCCTCCATTCATAGTGTGGGCACCTGGCCTTAAGAGCTTTCGGCTTCACGGCCGGGCACTCACTGTGCATGCATAAGTGGACAGGTGATCTCCTGGGATTTGTCACGTCTCCCAGGAGATCACCTAAAGGGAGGGCCTCCTAAGGCGAGAGGGGGAGTCGCCTAGGCGGTCCCTGGGTGGAATTAGGAAGTGGGACAGGAAGTCCCACTCCTATCGAAACCCCCACCCCCCCAAAAAAATATTGCATGCCAAATGTTGCATGAGGAGGGCGAGGAGTGCTTATTTAACAAATAAAAGAGATGCAGAGAAGGGAATTTCCTTGTTAGGGTTTCACTTTGTTTGAGTTATGGTTGTTCCTGAGCTTTTATGCTAGACGTGTATAATGAATGTTGATCGGTAACGGTAAGCACATCCTACATTTGAATTAAGCAGCTAAAACATGTTTAATCCTATATCGTCTTCCTCGTTTTTGCTGTGCGCAGATAAATGTTACATATGGCTTAGAAATGCATTTTCCAATTGCATAGTTGTAAAACTCATGAATACTTAAAAATGCTAAAAGCATTGAAAACACAACACTTTCTTAATATTTTATTAGGTAACATCTTCATTTAGACAAATATCCTTCAGGTCATTAGGACGTGTTGAAAATTCTATTGTCCATTAATGTCAGCTAAAGTATTTGAAGTATTGATTAAAAAAATCATCACAATTGAATTTCATACTTTCATACTTTTGGATTCTAATTGGATCTAAACCCAGCCACTAAAATCTCACGTAATTGTTATCATAAAATATTATTAAATATTAAAATACAATAATAAAAAGTGATTTTCAATCATTTTAAATCTGCAGCTTTTATTAAAATAATACCTGGTGATCCTGCCATGAAGTCCCTGTTGCCCACATGTCCTCTTGCTTTGTCACCCTTTCGGTGAAGACTCTAATGCCGCGTACACACCATCACTTTATGTGATGAAAAAAAATGACGTTTTTAAAAACATCACTTAAATTGACTGTGTGTGGGGGAAAACGTCGTTTTATGTCTTGTAAAAAACGACCAAAAAAAATTGAAGCATGCTTCAATTTTATGTGTCGTTTTTCAAAAGTGCACTTTTTACTTCACAGAAATTGACCGTGTGTAGCAAAAAACTTCGTTTTCTAAGACGTTTTTTCATCCACGCATGCCCAGAAGCTACTTATGAAGCAAGCTTCAATGGTAAAACGTGGTGGAACGTAACCTCACTTTGCAAGAACATTGTGAGAAAAACGATGGTGTGTAGGCAACTTCGTCTTTGAAAATTGAAGTTTCAAAAACGTCATTTTTTACTTCACAGAAAGTGTCGTTTTTTTTCATCACATAAAGTGATGGTGTGTACGCGGCATTAGGAGCTGCCGAATACCAGAAGCATGTTACACAATTGTCACCAAGGGGAATACTGCCCTGAGAAATGCAATGCAGCCATCATTGGAGAGCATGTGGGCAAGAAGTTTTTAGCAACATTGGGGTGAAAAAAGGTAAAAAAATTATTTTCTAAAAATTTAATTTTCTTAAAAAAAATGGCAATTGATTATGATTCACAGCAACTTCATAAACTAAATGTCATCAAGTACAGGTTTAGATTTATTTTAACCTCTTCTGTCGAAAATGGACATGGAGATCCTTTTCCAATAAATCCTTGCAATGATCCATTACTTGTTTATAAAGTAACATATTTATAAACCTGTGAATCCACCAGGGCAAATACATACGCAGACAAGCCTGCAGGCTTGTACATGCCAGGACTTGTAAAATAATCCATTGTGATTCATCAGCAAATGTAAAAAACTGACTCGGGCCAGTCGATATAATGTTTATAAATTTAGGGAATGTTACAAAGATTTAGATTTTTCCACTGAAGAATGAGTCATTGTGAATAAAAATCTAGCTGTCAAATGAAATAAAAAAATACAAAATATGGGCCAGATTCACAGAACAGATACGACGGCGTATCTCCTGATACACCGTTGTATCTCTTGTCCTATGTATGCGGCTGATTCATAGAATCATTTCCGCATAGATAGCCCTAAGATCCGACAGGTGTAATCGACTTACACCGTCGGATCTTAGGATGCAATACTTCGGCCGCCGCTGGGTGGAGTTTGCGTCGTTTTCCTGCGTCGGGTATGCTAACGAGCATTTACGGCGATCCACAACGGTTTTCGCGTTCGTTACGTCGTCGCTAGTAATTTTTTCACGTCGCAAAGTTAGTCATGCTTTAACATGCCTTAACTTTAGTCGAGCCATGTTAAAGTATGGCCGTCGTTCCCAAGTCGAATTTAAATTTTTTTTTTTGTTTTGGCGTAAGACGTCCGGGAATACGAATGGACGCTACGCACGTCGCCGTTCTAAAAAATGACGTCATATCACGCAAAGCACGGCGGGAATTTCTAAACTGAGCATGCGCAGTACGTCCGGCGCGGGAGCGCGCCTAATTTAAATGGTACACTAATTTAAATGGCAAACTTGCGGACGTGTTTACGATACACCACCGCAAGTTTACAGGTAAGTGCTTTGTGGATCAGGCACTTACACTGAAAACTTGCGGCGGTGTAACGTAAACGGGTTATGTTGCGCCGCCGCAAATGTACGAGAATCTGGCCCCAAGTTCCTAAGAATAGGTTACTAACCTAGGTGTGCGCAGCATATTGCATTAAGGCATGAATGCTCAAGCTATGACCCTCCAGGTGTTGTGAAACTACAAGTCCCATGAGGCATTGCAATGCTGACAGTTACAAGCATGACTCCCAAAGGCTGAGGCATGACAGGGCTTCCGCAACAGCTGGAGGGCCACAGATTGAGCACCCATGCATTAGGGTGTGCACTCCAAAGCTCAAACTTTCTCCGTTTTGGGAAAGGGACTGAGGACAGAGATTCCCAAGTCCCTTTCTCTGCAACCTCAGCTGCACTGGACAGTGAATGAATAGGAAGTGCTCTTTGCTGAAGACACAGTTTACTGTGCTTCAGCTATGTATGAACACAGTGGTTGATCGGTACCGATCACTCATTGTGTTCATTTAGACAAGGAAGGAGCTGGTAAATTATGTATTTACTGGCCCCTTTCCCACTTTCCATCCTAAAATGGGGGGGGGGGCACCCGACACACCCTGTGCAAACGCCTATAGTTACTGATTGTAACGAAACGTCCCACACTGCAATTGAGTGCTTCCGTCAGTACACAACCTCCTCCAGTCTGAACATCAGATATCAGATATTACAGCCCATATATTGTAACTAAGAACCAGAAGAGACTAGCTCAGTTACACAGCTTGAATATGGAATCATTTATTGGTCAAACTCACACAAATATATACACCAGGAGGAGATTTCCCCGCCTCCCCCTTCTGATCGTATTACCCTAGCAAACTGTAACCAGAAATAGAGTTAACATAGCTAATTAACTAATCATTTAAACAGCCTAGGTGACTAGTATGACCTTTCAGGGCAGACTTGCCATATTTTAGCTCAGAAGACACAACATACATTATCATAAATTTAAACACAGGACACCTTCACATAATAGCAGGAGCCCCTAGTAGCAGATGGACAGTCTCCTACATTGTACAGAGGCCAATGTGATCAGCTCTTTCAATTAACACATATAGTTCAGAATCAAATAAACCAGGAATAGTCTTTGTATATTTCCTGGGAGATATGGTGGATAAATATTACTGTTTCATTTTAAGTAATCCAAGCCAAATTTTCTTGCTCACCCTGTGCCCCTAATAGACATAAGAGGTGCATGGGGAGCTAAAGCAAGGGTTTGCCAACCTCTCCAAGGGATTCTGGGTCCCACCAACACCCCGCCCAAAGTGACTCCCGTCACACTGATTGGTTGCAGCTTTATGAATATGACACTAAAGCTTATTTGTTTTGGTTTTATGGCATTTTCTGATGGTTTGCCTTCCTAAACCTAGAATGCCTATTGTCTTCCAGATCATGTCACCATAATAATCTGCCTCCATTAAACAGTTTTTTTATTGGTCAGTTTGATCAACTTCTTTCAAACTATTGCGTGATGTTAGTGTACATTGATTCTAGGCCAAAAGTGCCTAGTCCCCTGCGCTACTATGTGTGCTAAATTTATTGATATGGAAAACCAATAACTCATAAATGACAGGTGAAAGTATAAGGGTTTTTGCTAGATACCCAAAAGTTTTCCTAGATATTAAGAAATTAAATACTAGTAGTATAATGGATATACAAATAAATTCCTCTTGGGAATTTAAGTCGGTTGAAGATTTTAGGAATATATTTTTAGATACCAATTTGATCCAATTTTGATTTTTGGAGGGAGGTTGGATTGTAGGAATTGCTCTACTTCTTAGACACAGATTGATCACATTAGGGGTGTCGGGGAGGTGGAAATGTTCTAAAAATCTATCCTTTTAGTAGATTCAAATTTGATCTCGTATATGCGATATGTTATTTATTATATTGAATGGTATTAAGAGCTTTGTGAATTCCTTGATTTATGAGAACATTTTTTTAGCTATAAATTATTACTTTAGATAATTTTATTCTTTATCCTTATTTACATGATACTAAGCCTATAGGCTTGCTGGGTGTGGAAGGAGGATAATAGAAAGGGAATATTTGATGTGAAATTTATTTTATTAACTATATTTATATATGTCATTGATATATATTCCACTATTTTAATTTTATTGTATCTTATTTTATTGAAAATAAACTTAAAATTTGAATGAAAAAAAAAAAATAGTCTCAGTAGTGGCAGTAATATAAATAAAACAATCACAAGCAATAGACTGGAAAGAGAGGGGAAATACTTACTGTACATACTTGCATACTTCCAGTCTATTGCTTAGGATGTCTTATTTATATTACCGCCGCTAGTCTCTCCTATACATCCGTATAGAAAGGCATCTGTTGGAATGTATGAGAGGACTACAACAAAATGGCACCAACACTTCAGTATAGGGGAACATGCGGCGCGCTACAACAAAATGGCACCAGCATTAATTCAATTGTCACTTATTATATAAAGCCCTGGGATGTCACTGGGACCCATCCTCCTTGAAAAAGTCACATGGCATGTGACGAAACGTGTCAGGGATGGGGCCTGGGGATTTCAGCGTGCATACCTAGAAAAACTTCACCCTGAGTGTTTGTTGCTACCAACAAAACAGCCAAGTGATCCTTAATGGGCTTCCACACCCTTATATGTGGTATGTCTGTGATCTGAGTGCACCAGGATTCAGTGCACCAACAATTGTGAGTTTTATGATTTTAAAGTATTTTTATTAAAGTTTCTTAAAAAGATTCAACACTATATTAGTCCATTCCGTTCCCTTCTGAGTATTACTGCTCAGGATTACCATAGGACACATTGCAAGCACCTGTCAGGATTTAATATTGCCATAGATTGCTGAAAGCACCAACCGAGGATTCAGCCATCCACCAGAGGATTTATATACCCCTTAAAGGGGAAGGCACATAGTGACCTGTATTAGGTCCAGAGTGGAGGTGAGGGCATATGAGTGAAGGTGGAGGGACACTGGAGGTGTTGTTTAGGTGCCAGCACAGTATCTTCAAACTTCCTTTGATTTTTCATTATGCAATACATATTTACCTGATACCGGCTTATTTGCATGATGCTCATTACTTATGGATACTGATATCACACCAGTGGAATATTGTATTTAATCATCACTATTACGTTTATTTTGGCTCTCATGTAGTAGTTTTCACTGTTTCATTTTTTATGTGTTGTTGTACCCATTAGAGGATCTACATAGAGTACTGAGACCATTTATTTTTATGTCTACTAGGGTAGCGCTTTACCACTACTGATATTATAAAACATCCAATTGAGTTGGTCTCTTTTTTTTTTTATTCACACGTGTATTTATAATGTCAGAGTTTTTCATGGAGATCCATGGTTTCGAAGAGCTCTACTGATCTTATAAAGACACATCTTGTCATACTGGTATATCAGGATGAGCAATCACTTTTTATTGAGTTCTCAGGACTGCATTACATTTACTGTTGGCAGCAAAAATACCAATCCCAATTAGAGTGAACGTTGTACAAGGCTGATCCCTTTCTAGTATAGCAAACCATTTTCTGTCTGTTAGCTAGTAGCAAACAGACTTCTGGTTATAGAAACTGTGAAAAGCAATCCTCTTGTAAGCCACAGCTAACCACGACCAGACTCGAATCAGACACTAATCAGAAATTCTGCTTATGTAAAAGAACAAACTGTTACTCCAACGCTCAAAAGGACAGTCACCAGACCGAGATAGTGTGTGGAGTCTATACTCCCTCTAGTAAAATGCTTCAACGTTGCTGCCCTCCTCAGACAGGAGATCTCTGTATTTATATTGTAATTTATTTACATCTATATTTACAGTATAGTGTATGCATGAGAAATTGTATGTAATGCAATTGATCAGGCCTTTTTATTATTAGTATTAATATATATTGTTTTACATTTTTGTAAAACCCCCTTTTATTTGTGTTTTTCTACTTTTGGGTGCGGGGTCAAGGTACATCGGCATTTATACGGGGCCTGCCTCTCCTTGCTGAATACATTTGAATCACTTTCAGTGGTGTTCATTATTTATAATATACTATAATACTTTTTTGGCCAGGATGGATTTAGGTTACAGGATGGAAAGCATGCCTCTTTTTTCTAGTGGTGACATCATGGCCCTACATCACTTTCTGCCAAATACCGCAAGTGACGAGAAGTGATGAGCTTCCTGCTGGACGGAGGGCATACCTTCTGGTGTGCGTTCCAGTGGCCATTGCCGATATACAGTCTTAATTATTAGGCAGAGGAGAGGACACTGTATAGTCCAGTCCTGGGACATATATTGCACGTCTTGGCGGGAAGCTGGCCATTGGGATTAACTCAAGCACCCATCCAGTAAAGTTAGCTATAGTGCACAGTGCTGGACGATATAGAGGTTTTCTATTTATTTCTATTTTCATTTCTCTCTTCAATTATAATAGGCTTTTTTAATATGATGACCTTTGACCCAGTCTGATGCTGGGACGCCCTGCCTGATTGGGGGTGGAGCTATAGGATGCCTTTGTATTTATTAGGAGGTGAGTATCAGTTGGCTTTAGCTCTGAAGAAGTGGATGCATGCCCGAATTGCGCCTGCTTGCCGACACTGCCACAGTCACGTCACTCATTGCCACACTGGTTTACCACCAGATTTGTTGTCACTTCTGTCCCTTGTGAGTATTCATTTGGCTTTTTGGTTTCTTCTATTATTAAATCCCAGGTAATGCACTCAGGGCTGCTGATAAGGTAGTACAGCCAGCCCTCCTGTACTGGGTCCAAGCCCCATCAGTTCAAGACGGAGGCCAGTCATCTGCTGAGCAGGAGGGCCAGCTCTACTGTCTTATTGCAGACACCAATCCTCTTCTTCCTCCCCTTGCAGCGCTGCCAGCTTCTCCTCCTCTTTCTCCCTCTGGCTGCACTTCAGGGGATTTGTTCCAAGCACATGTGCCCGTTCCATTTTCTGTCCAGATCCCTCCCTCACAGCACTGCTGGCTTCCCCCCTCTCCTCTCCCACCATCAGCTGCTATGGGCACACAGGGAGATACTTCAAGATTGAGAACGGAGAAAGGGTTTGGTAAATATGTAATTTACTGGCCCCTTCCTTTCCTGAATGAACACATGAAGCAATCGGTAACAATCCCTCCTGTGTTCATTCATCACTGAAGCATAGTAAACTGTTTTCTATGCTTCATCGTGTGAACGAACAGGAATCCTCGGAGCACTTCCTATTCATTCATCTGTGCAGCTGAGGCTGCAGAGAAAGGGACAGATAAATCGTTTTCTTCAGTCACTTTTGGCCGCAGGCTGGGGGAGGTCCCTGTCAGGTAGGCAAGTGTGTCTCTTCCCTCCAATCAGCTCTCATTGAGCTCTGCAGAGTGTAACTTCAGCTCCCCTCCTCTCTGGAATTTGGTATAACTGCAATGTAAGAATGATAACCTCCTATTACTTTTATTTCTTCTTGATAAGGCTAATTTGTAGAACTTGAGGATTGTTTTGAATTTCATTGGCATAAATTCCTGATCTCCACTGGACTTACCGAGCCATTTTATTCCTAACTATACAGTATCTCACATCTTCAGACCTGGTGCTCATGTATAGGAAATGTACTTTGAAGCTGAACATACTTTCCTTTGCGTCACATGTTCTTAGCAGGTCTGGCGTTTGTTCTGTGGGCCGAGAATTTCAGTTTAGTTACAATGTCTAGAGGAGATGAAAGTGGTTGCTTGGAGTAGAAAGTGCAATCCAGCATCATTTCAGAATAGAATTGAATATATGAAAAAAACTACAATTACAATTTTCAGTAAAGGTAATAAAACAATAATATACTTCTTTACCTCTTCAGGATGGTGTCTGAGGTTTTGTCTAAAATGGCATCTTCAAATCATTCTGGTTTATACTTTATCTTAAGAGATCTCCTTCCTTTGTCTGTGCTGCATAGATAAAGTATCATTGAGGTCAGTAGAGTCATAAGTGGCTTGCTATAATGGATACCAATCTCTGCGCTAAAGCCTTCTCATTTATGTGCTAACTCTTCTGAACCACAGATTGAAACGTATTACTCTTTAGGATGCATCAAGAATTGTAAAGGAGGAGCAATAATGACTCTCAAACCGTCTGGTTTTTGACGACACTTTCTTTTATTCAGTTTTTGAATACATATGTACAAGCTTTGACAGTGTACAGAACAGTTGATTGTTTATTTCTTGTAGTTCTTGTATCTTCTATACATCCTATTACTTTAAAATGATATATCCCATTATATGAAACAACGATGTTACATGTTTTTTTGTTTGTTTTTAATCAAAAAGGTGTTTATTGAGCACATATATACATAACAATTTCCAACGTACAAGTACAGAAAAGGAACCGTTCAACTGCACAGCATTGTCATGAAGACTTTTACCCCGCATTTATCGCATACCCCCTTCAAACATCACTCCAACCCCCCCACGACCATCAAGCACAATGTTCCAAGTAGATATACGACACACATTGCATTACCTCTTATAGACATTGCAAAATTCTGGACATTATAAGCTCTTTCAGGCTCAGACCAGGTGTATCCAACCATCTAGACCAGGGATATGCAATTAGCTGACCTCCAGCTGTTGCAGAACTACAAGTCCCATGAGGCATAGCAAGACTCTGACAGCCACAAGCATGACACCCAGAGGCAGAGGCATGATGGGACTTGTAGTTTTGCAACAGCTGGAGGTCCGCTAATTGCATATCTCTGATCTAGACCATATTCGTTCAAACCTGCCCGGGCATCCCCTGTGCTGGTAAATGTATTTTTTCATAATAAGGGTATTCCCCATATGAGTTATCCATGAGGAGTGAGTAGGTAGTAAGGCAGACTTCCATCCCATTAAAAGCAACTTCCTGGCTTGAAACAGCGCCCTAGATATTGCCACCCTAATCAATTCCTCCGGTATAACCTCCTCCAAAACCCCCAATATACAACACAATAGGGTCAATGGGAACTTTAGTTTGGAACACCACGTTGAGTGTCCCCACCACCTCACTCCAATATCTGTGAAGCTTCGGGCAGCGCCACAGAAGATGTATAAGATCCCCCTCCTGCCTTTGAGATCTGCAGCATAACGGATCCGCCACTCTACCCATCCTATGAAGTTTCACAGGAGTGTAATGTACTCTTAGTAGCATACACAATTGGGAAACTTTTTGTGCTAAGTTCAAAGAGCAAGTGACTATAGATTGAAGAGCTTCCTCCCATGGCTTGCCTGTAATCGGGCCGAAGTCCCTCTGCCACAAAGACACTGCCTTACACGGATAGGCCCGCAGGTAGCTGGATATCAGCATTTGGAAACATTGTGATATAATCCCTTTAGTCTCAGTGGTAGATTGCAGCACATAGAATACAGGAGTGGGCGATAAAGTCCACTCCCCCGCATCCCCCTGCGCCGCAATGGCGTGCCTGAGTTGCAGGTACGGGAACCACATATTGGCCGGGAGGCTGAAGGTAGCCAATCTACCATTGTTGAATATATGAGACAGCATAGTCACACCATGGGCTTTCAATCGGGGCTCCTGTTGCAACTTCGCCAACTCTACGTACGAACGATTGCCCCAGATTGGGCTAAAGTCCGTAAATCCCTGCACTCCCTGGAGCTGTCTGCCCTTGTTCCATATTTTTTGGGTTAACGCTAACGTTGGGGGTCTGTTTATTGGATCTCAGGAACATTTGCGCCTCCAGGCCCAGAGGGATGGTCTCAGTTCTTAAAGCGAACAGCATCAGCTGTGCCGCCGAGCCCACCAGTTCCCGAGCCATAGAGCCTACCAAATGTTGCAACTGGGCAGCAATATAATACAGCCAAGGGTTGGGGACCGCCAACCCTCCGCTATCTTTAGAGTGTTGAAGCTGCTCCAGCATGATCCAAGGAGCCTTAACATTCCACAGCAGCTTTCGAAATTTTTTAGGTGTATGACCAATGGTGAATTGTGTAAAAAGTACAATAGCTGGGGCATCAGGATCATTTTAATTAAGTTAGTCTTGCCCGCCAAAGACATTCCAGGTGTTAATCTTATCCCGAAACCGGGACAATAGGGGATACACATTCAGGGAGCAGTATTCCAAAATGTTGGGTGAGATCTGCACCCCCAGATACTTAAAGCTGGAAACTATCGGGATCGGACAAGAGGCCGGGAGGAGCACCTCCCGATCTCCATCCAGCAACATCAGGGCTGACTTGGACCAATTTATAGTTAGGCCTGAGAAATGACCAAACTGCTCTATTATGGACATAACCCCAGGCAGAGAATTGCTGGGATCCTCCAGAAAGAGGAACATGTCGTCCGTATAAAGCATAATTTTTTTGTGTATAGTGCCGTACCTAAATCCACATATCTGGGAACTTGACCTCACCAGTGCCGCCAATGGTTCTATAGCGATCGCAAAGAGCAAGGGGGACAGCGGGCAACGATGTTACATGTTAATGTCTTCTGACCCTAATTTTCTGTATATGCTGACCCAGAATAACATGTACATGTATACTTCCATCTATATTACAAATGAAGGACCTCGCGCTTATCATGCTATAACTTCTCTTGGATAAAATATGACATTTAATGATTAAATAATCATTTTGTAGTTTGTAATTTAGTCACACCCTAATGACCCTGTGCAGCGCAGATTCCCCCTGCTGATATTTCACCAGAGCTTGTAAAAAATAAAAAAACATATAAATAAAATTGTAAAAAAGAATACAGAAAATAAATAATAAAAATAAAAAACTACTGACACTGTCCACTGCCCTACTGACACCAACCTCTGCCCTAATGACACCATCCACTACCCTACTGCATTTTAAAATGATTACATTTATTTAGAGTGTGGGTGTGTGTATATATATATATATATATATATATATATATATATATATATATACAGCTCCTGACACCCCCACTACAGTCCCTGACCCCCCACTACACCCTAGAAGTGAAAAAATGTATTGTTTCACTTTAAGTACATTTTCGTTTTACATACATGCTCTGGTCCCATTGTGTACTTAAAAGTGGGGTATGCCTGTACTTGCCTCCACTGTGCAGTTTGTTTTGCACAGAGTGGCCCTGATCCACGTCTTCTGGGGTCCCTTGGCGGCTGTCTCTGGTCCTCCCCGCAAGAACTCACCACATTCATGCGAGAGAGCTTGCATGGTGGTGAGTCCTTGCGGGCGCCCTCCTGTGATACAGCAAGCGACCATAACCACTCACTGCATCACTCGACCCTGGATGTGATTGACAGCAGCCCCAGCCAATGGCTGCGCTGCTCTCAATCCATCCGCTCTAGCCAATCAGCGTCCAGGCTGAGCGGCGAAGAGGATCTCGGGACCGAGCGCGGGACTTTCGACGGGTCAGTTAAGTAAAACGGGGGGGGGGGGGGGGCGGCATCATCAGATGTTTTTTCACCTTAATGCAATTTCCTTTACAACTCCTTTTAAGATTCTGAGAAAACAACATTTGATTTTTCCCACATCAGTCATAAACTCTGAAGACCCTCATCATGTGTATGTAAGATGCCTAGGTTGCGCCTTAAACACTATCCAATAAAATGGGCTGTATTTATGTAGCGGTTTATCAGCAGGGGCTGCTGATAAACTCTATACCCCACTGGCCACCCCGACTCTGCAAATCCTCTCTTACCTCTGACTCCTTGGGTTTCATTCTGAAATTTTGCATTAGTAATGAGTAACTCGCACAGTATCACCGAACCACAATGTTTACTGAGATAAAGGATGGACACAAGAAAAGATATGAATGAACACAGCTTATGTTTGACAGCAAATATCGCTTAACACTGATATACAAGGGTGTGTACCTTACGACCTGAAAAAAGGCTATGTGAACAGGTACACAGAGAGACCAATATCCAACACGTTTACTGCCGCGTACACACAATCGTAATTTCCGACAAGAAAAGTTCGATGTGAGCTTTTGGTCGAAAATTCCGACCATGTGTAGCCCCCATTGGACTTTTTCTGTCGGAATTTCTGATAGCAAAAATTTGAGAGCTGGTTCTCCGGTGAAATGGCGCTGCCACACCACGCTGTGACTCCTGGTGGACTGGAGTGCAGGTGGGCTGGTCCACTGGCTGGAATAGCAGGTCTGAGGTGGGAAATCTGGCTCTCCACTGTATAGGCCACAGTCTCTCACTCCCTGTCACACAGACCTCCTGCTGGCAGATACAGAATGGCATCCAGAGAGGCTGAAAACAGGCCGCGCCTGTCCTTTTATCTCTCCTCCCAGCAGGCTGTTCTTCGCTCTTTGCATTGTGTGTCCTGTAGTCCAGAGCTGGCCCGGCCAACAGTGTCACTTCCTCACCCAGACTACATGTCCCATAAAGCATTGCTCTGTTCACTCTCAAAGGAGGAAAGAAAAACCCTGACAGAGTTCAGCAGGCAATAGGGGGAGCCAAACCCATACATAAAAAAACAATGTACCATTCAACAATAATAACTATAGTAGCAAGCCCTGGCTACATTTAAAAGGCTGAACAATAACTGTTCATTCATTCACTGAACGTATTGGCTATGAGCGTTTCCGCTCTGCACTGGTGCCTGTTGTTACATAATCGTGAAAGTGAAACCAAATGAGTTCCCCAGAACAAAAGGTGAGGAGAAATCTTCCTCCTGTCTTGGGGGCAACTGTCTTGTATTGGTAGATTTCCTCTAACTTCCTGTTGTGCCTCTGGGACAGGAAGTGGAGGGGAATTTCCCCAGTGATAAACAGCAAAAAATAAATTGGTGAGGATTTTAAATCCTTCTCTATTCTAGCCAAAAATACAACGAAAAGTTTAGGGTATTATTTTTCAGTGAGAGCAGATCAGGTGTTTCTAAGCTGTTAGAATCTGACTAAAACCCCTTGCACACAGACGCCTCCACTAAGTGTAATTTGTTTGCTCAATGGGGATCTCTCTGCTGAGCAGGCAGAAGACAGATATGCATAGCGGAGTGGACACAGACACAGTCCTGCACTCCTCTATGGGGCAATTGGATGGTAACAGACCGCCTGTCTTTTTCCATCTGAAGCCACCCAACCCACCAGACAGATGGGGAATAGGACTGCCACCCGTCTGTTTTTGGCAGATCGGATGGCGGCGGGTGTAATGGGACATCCACTGCTCCATAGAAGAGACTGGAGGGTCTGATCAGTTACGCCGGAAAAACTGGATGGATCGCCCATATGAAAGGGGCCTTAAAGTGGTTGTAAAGGCTCAAGGTTTTTTACCTTCATGCATTCTATGCATGAAGGCAAAAAAACTTCTGTGTGCAGGGGCCCCCCCAGCCCCCTAATACTTACCTGAGCCCAATCGCATTCCAGAGATGTGAGCAACAGCAACCATGGCTCAGGAGTGAGAATAAAGTGCAGCGCCAAGCAATAAAAAGCACTAACAATATGCAGGTAGGCTATGAAGATAGAAAAGTTGATGCAAAAAATCCAAGCACACACCTAACATGTGGGGTTGCAAAAACGAATACTAATAATATAGTCCACAGTGTAATCAATAGTGAAGTTTGTGAAAACACAATAGAAAGTGCATATATAATGTCCATCCAAATGTAATCAAGCCATCGGAGCATATATGAGAGATGGTGTCTGTTATCTTCCGAATATCACTGTGTCTGGAATCCCATTCAAAGATATTCCCAATTAACAAGGTAAGAAGAGATTTACTCTTACCGGATGTGATGGACCCAGGAACACCGTACGGTGGTGGGTCAGATGCGCTTAATCAACCCAATGAATGGGGAGCAGCTTCTCTTGATGGCTCTGGACTGTGATTCTCCACGATAGTATAATCCAAACTGACTCAGATCCTGGACGTGGGACGTGGAAGTGATAAATCACTGTTTCCTTGGTAGGCATAGGATGGACTCACCATATAAAAAAGAAAAACAAAAACAAAAGAGGATGCCTCCTCATAGTGTAAAAAATGGTACAAAATGTATTGTTCAAAGAGGTGACCAACCAAACATGAACACACTCAATAAAACAACATCAAAGAGGGAAAAAAGCAAAAAATGAAAAACTAATAAAAATCCCTGTATAAGAAAAAAGTAGCACAGTGTGGGAATGGCTGGGGCCAATGTATGTGCCCGACCGGTTTCGTGTGATAACACTTCAACTGGGGCATACCGTATTGATTAAGCGCATCTGACCCACCACTGTACGGTGTTCCTGGGTCCATCACATCCGGTAAGAGTATTCAATCTCTTCTTACCTTGTTGATTGGGAATATCTTTGAATGGGATTCCAGACACAGTGATATTGGGAAGATTGGATTGGATTGGATTGGAATAAATGCTTATAGAGCGCCGAATGCGAGTTGTGAAACTCGCGTCTAAGCGCTTACCAACAAGCTGGGGGTATCCAGTTCCCAGGAGCAAAAAGAAGAAACTAGGACATCTAAGTAAGAGAGGGGAACAAGCAAGAAGTAAACAGAAGTATAGAAAGAAGGGAGGGGAGGGGGGGGCAGGACACAAAAAGCCTATCCCTACTCCCTGACCATGGACCGCAGCCTGGGATTAAGGCAGCGTCCTGCTAAGCGTTGGATGGCCAAGTGTCTATCCGTAGGCTTGTGAAAAAAAGCAATGTTTTCAAGCCCTTACGGAAGGCCATCAAGGAGGAGGATGCTCGGTGCTGATGAGGAAGCTGGTTCCAAAGAGAATTCCCCAGTGTTTGGAGCCAGCGGCCACCCTTTGAAGCTGATCGACTAGATTGAATAATCGCTAACAGGGCATCAGTCGAACAAAGCTCTCTGGATGGACAGTAGTGTTGTGTCATATTCGATAAGTACATCGGGCCTAGTTGCCAATAGGCCCGAAACACCAGACAGAGAGCCTTGAACTCGACCCGTTTTGCTATCGGGAGCCAATGTAGATCCTTAAGCACCGGGGAGATGTGAATTTATTGTATGTCTCAGAGCAGATGGAGAGCATCTCCATGCAATTTTGCTCTCCATCTGCTCTGAGACATACAATAAATATCAGCTAGACTTAAAATCAGTTTACTGTATCAGATCAGGCAGCGATTGTGATTGGTTGCCAGAGGTTACAGCATATCATCACCACTTACTGACTGGTTGCTAGAGGTTACAGCACATCATTTCTGCTTGTTGATTGGTTGCTAGAGATTACTGTACAGTAATACTGCTCACTGATTGGTTGCTAGAGGTTACAGCATGTCATCTCCTCACTGCAGAGGGGCATGATAGACATATGAATGCCGCCTTTATTTACATATCAATGCCGCCGGCCTCAGTTATTTACATATGAATGCTGCTATTTACATATGAATGTTCCCTCTATTTACATATGAATGATGGTTGTTTACATGTAAACACAGGGTGTCATCTGTACACAAAAATAGGGCAGAGCTGGGCAGTATTAGTAGCAGCACTTCACAATGAGATATCGGGACACAGCACATGACTAAAACTTCAAGGGACAAGGGTATTTAAACTGGGATAGTTGGCAAGTATGAGGCAGCTACTTTTGGGCCCCACGACATTAACAGGGCCCAGGGCAGCTTCCCCTTTTGCCCTGCCTTAAAGATGGCCTTGTATAGCACCAACTGTTTGCCCAGTGCTTTACAACATCAATACTATCTTTTTTTCTTTTTTTTTGTAAATGTGTGAAGACTGACAGTATACAGTATGTTCACAAGGAAGCAGATATTGGATATTCTACCCACTTACAAATGCCCAGGACCATTGTTCATTAAAGATTTAACTGGGCAGTGAAACATACTGGTGTAAATAAGTGGATGGATCACTTCAACAGTAAACCAACATAAACAGTTTAATTTCTATGAGCACCTTAAATTCTATTTCATTAAAATAGTAAAAACATTTAAACATTCATTGTATTTTAAAAGATCTCACTTGAAAAGTAAAATTGTCATGTTTATTAAAAATTTAAAGAAAATGGCACTATTCTATTGTCAAGCAGCTCTCCAAGCTTGGGGGTATAATTTAATTCTGGAGCTGAGAGAACTGCCATCAGCAGTACTAGCAGGTGCCTCTTTACAAATATTGACTTTCATTGTCTCTAGGCATAACTATGGAGATTAGGAAAACACAAGCTGTACCAAGCTACCCAAAGTTCAGCTGGTTAATGATATTGGGAGGGAGCTGCATATTAAAGAGAAAGTAAAATTAATACTATTCGGATTATTCAATTGGACATTACAAAGAGGAACTGCAAACTATACAGGGCCAGATTCAGATAGGAGATACGACTGCGTATCTCCTGATACACCGTCGTATCTCTAAGGCCGGCCGGTCGTATCTATGCGACTGATTCAGAGAATCAGTTACGCATAGATATCCCTAAGATCCGACAGGTGTAACTGTGTTACACCATCGGATCTTAGGCTGCAATTCCAGGCCAGCCACTAGGTGGCGCTTCCGTATCTTTTACGCGTCGAATATGCAAATGAGGAGTTACGCCGATTCAGAAACGAACGACCGCCCGGGGCTTTTTTTTTTCGACGTTTGTGTTCGCCTTTTTCCGGCGTAAAGTTACCCCTGCTATATGAGGGGTAACTGCGGCGTATCCTATGTTAAGTATGACCGTCGTTCTCGCGCCGAGTTTTGAAATGTTTACGTCGTTTGCGTAAGTCGTTCACGAATACGGCCGGACGTAATTTACGTTAACGTCGAAACCAATGACGTCTTTGCGACGTCATTTGGAGCAATGCACGCTGGGAAATTTTGCGAACTGCGCATGCGCAGTTAGTTCGGCGCGGGGATGCGCCTGTTTTAAATATTACACGCCCCCTACCCGCCGAATTTGAATTTGGCCGGGGGATTTACGCTTCGCCGTTGCAACTTTACAGACAAGTGCTTTCTGAATAAAGCACTTGCCTCAAAAACTTGCGGCTTCGTAACGTAAATCAGATAGGTTACGCGGATCTAAAGATTCGCTAGCCTATCTGAATCCGGCCCACAGTATATAACAGTGACCCAGAGCAACTAATTCATTTTAAAACCAATCAAGAGATGATTTTGGATTGGCTGGGCACTGAATTGTGCACTTCTGCAGTGCCCTTCGTACAGGTTTAGTGAACAAATCATAAGGGGCAGTTCACAACAGAACATGGTGCAGGAAACCTGCGTTCTGTGCATGTTTCCTGCACCACATTCAAAATGCACTGGTGTTGGGATCTGCAGCTGTCAATGTTAAATGAATACAGTCCACATTCCCATCGCACACGTTCCTGGAACATGTGCGATATCACATGCCTGATGAAGGGGTCCTATGTGACTCCGAAACGTTGCACTACAATGTTCTGTGATGTGATCCGTTTGGACAAAATCAAAGATCCTTGGTGTGCTGGCGAATATCTACATTGTTGTTAAGTGAATGACACACCAAACAAGGGTCACACAGTGTTTTTGCCTGCACTGGATCTCATGATACAGAAGTACCATGCGATCCATTTGCTCTGTGTTTTTTTTAAAGTAGTGCATGCACTACTTTTGCTGTGGTCTGGTGTATTAAGTCCATTCAAAATCAATGTGCTAATATTGCACAACAGTGAATCACACAGGAACGGGAGCATGTTCCTGTGCGATTCCTAGTGTGGACTGACCATATGACTTTGCATAGAAATAGAAAACAACAACTCAGTGTTGCATGTGTAGGTATCTGCATTATTATTATGTTTATGTATTAACACTTCCTGTCTCTGACTTTGAAAATCCCAGAAGAAGGGAGTGAAGAGAGAGAGAGAACTGAGCCACATGGCCTTATACACACAGGGGCTGCTACTACAGCTGTATTTTCAACCAGATCAAAAGCACAGATTTTTATGCAAGTATTCCTATGTTCCAATAGTTACCCTGCAGCTGGCCATAGCTTACACAATGTATTTCTGATTCCTAAACAAGTCTCTGTCCTATTGTTATTATCTTACATGCACAGTGCCAGATAGCTAGGTCTGTGCTATTTGTATGTAGTGGTCACCTTCCAGTACATGAGTACATAACTTTTTGGGATGGGAACAAGGGACACATATTAGCAAAAGTATGTAGGCATAGGACACCCCCTCTGTGACAACCCCTTCCTGCCTTGGACTTTGAAAATCCATGAAGAAGGAAGTGAAGAGAGAGAGAGAACTGAGCCACATGGCCTTATACACACACAGGGGATGCAACTACTGCTGTATTTTTACCCATTATTATGCAAGTATTCGTTTGTTCCAATAATTTACCTGCAGCTGGCCATAGCTTCTCGAGTGTATTTCTGAATCCTAGACAAGTCTCTGTCCTATTGTTATTATCTCACATGCACAGTGTTAGATAGCTAGGTCTGTGCTACTTTTATGTAGTGGTCACCTTCCAGTACATGAGTACATACCTCCCAATTTTTTGAGATGGGAACAAGGGACACCTATTAGCAAAAGTATGTAGGCATAGGACACACCCCCTGCGACGACCCCATAAAGGAGAATTTTGCAAAAAAATGATTAGTTAAACCCACAAGTGCTTTTTTGCCAATACTATTCTTTATACTGGCTTTTGAAATTTACAAATGAAGCAGCAATTTAGAAATTGGATGAAAGGTTTAGCAAATGCATTTTATATACAACGGACCAAAATGATGAACAAAAAAACTCCAACCCCCCAAAAAAAAGGTCAGTTCACACCAAAGGCATCCGCCGTCTGACAGTTCTTTAATAACTAAAGGGCAGGGTCACCGGGTCCACCACCCCCTTGCGACATCATCGGCATGGGTTAGCGGGGTTGTGGGGAAGAGGCCTTTGTCCCCATCAACATGCCCCCCCTACCAAAGCACCCCCCATGTTGAAGACATGTGACTTACTTGTCGCCTCCCTTTGCTGACCTTCCGGGCTGCCCGCTGATGATTCATCAGTTAAGGACATGGCAGCCTCCCACTCCCGCTCCTTAACAACGCCTATTTATTAATTTTAATAAATGCACAGGTTAGTGCCAGGAGTTACTGTATGCTTTTGATAATACAATACTGCAAGATTTCCTAAAATAACTCATGTAGTATTTTAGTAGCATTTTTTTTGTGAATGCCAAAAAACTTTGAAAAACACTGAGCATACCGCTTTGTGAATGGAGCTTACTATCCTGTTTAGTGGAGGGACATTTTTCATAACCCCCAAAAAGAGGGCTACACATGTATTATATAACTAAAGTAAATGTCCAACTTAAGAACTTCTTAAATGCACTCCACTGCCTGCATACAGTGGCCAGACAGCAGGATTCCCTGTATGTCTGATTAATGATGTGACATAGGCAGATTTAACCACTTCCGGTCCGCCGCACGCCGTTATACGTTGTCTGTTTGAAGAGGGATATCACTGTTATGGCAGCAGCTAGCTGCCATAACCCAGGTATCTTCTTCTTTTTCGATAATGGTGGTCTCTGTGGCGGATTCACTGCAAGATCACCGTTATCGGTGGCGGAAGAGGCGCGTTCCTCCCGCCGCTCTCCGTGCCCTCCACCGCTTATCGGAGCTGTCGGCAGCAGAGGCGATCGGGGTCCTTCTCGTGACTGGGTATGGAGACGAGTGAGGGGAAGATGGCCCACACCCGTCTCCATACCATAGCAGGGCGGAAGCAACATCAAAACGTCACTTCCGCCCATAGCTCTTTAAGGGCCATTTTTATTTTTATTTTTTCAAATGACATTTTTTTTTTATTGCATTTTAGTGTAAATGTGAGATCTGAGGTCTGTTTGACCCCAGATCTCATATTTAAAAGGACCTATCATGCTTTTTTCTATTACAAGAGATGTTTACATTCCTTCTAATAGAAATAAAAGTGACACAATTTTTTTCTTTAAAAGAACAGTGTCAAAATTAAAAGGTAAAATAAATAAGAAACCTTTTTTTTTTTTTAACGGGCCAGTTCTGCCGAGCTCGCGTGCAGAAGTGAACGAATACGTGAGCAGTGCCCGCATATGAAAATAGTGTTTAAACCACACACGTGATGTATCGCCGCGATTGGTAGAGCGAGAGCAATAATTCTAGCCCTAGATCTCCTCTGTATCTCAAAACATGCAACCTGCAGAATTTTTTATACATCGCATATGGAGATTTTTAAGGGTAAAAGTTTGTTGCCATTCCACGAGCGGGCAGAATTTTTAAGCGTGACATGTTGGGTATCAATTTACTCGGCGTAACATTATCTTTCACAATATAAAAAAAGGGAGCAAACTTTACTTTGATCTTATTTTTTAATTCAAAAAAGTGTATTTTTTCCAAAAAAAGTGCGCTTGTAAGACCGCTGCGCAAATACGGTGTGACATTAAGTATTGCAACGACCGCCATTTTAATCTCTAGGGTGTTAGATTTTTTTTTGAATGTTTGGGGGTTCTAAGTAATTTTCTAGCAAAAAAACTTTTAACTTGTAAACAACAAATCTCAGAAAGAGGCTCGGTCCTTAATTGGTTAAATTAATAAGATTACGAGAGTACTGAATTGTTTTTGAAGTTGCAGTCTCTGGGGCTATCATCCTCATCCTTGCTTCATTCCTTGGTGAGTCAATGAACATATCAGACATTCTGCCACTGGATGCGGTATTAGTCATTCATTAGGTTTAGCATCCAATTCTGCATCTCTTGCACGAACAAATCAATAATAACAGCTTCAATATTTACATCCTGACAAGTTTCTTTTCAGTTTAGCAGTATGAGTCATTTTAAAGCTGAACTTCAAGTAGATATAAAAAAGCACATATGAATGTAGTTACTATATGTGTTTATAAGAAGAGAAGTATGGGTTTGCAGGTTGTTTTAGATTCATACTTACCTCGGTGGATGGAGCATCAGACCGATGCTCCATCTGTCCCCCGCCGTCTGTGCACTGAGAACCGAACCACCGAACATTGCAGCTGGCTCGGTTCTCACAGATCCCGAGAGGAAAGCTGCTGACTGTCAGTCAGCGTCTTTCCTCTCTGCTCCTCCACGCTCATTGGAGAGCTGAGCAGTGGAGGGGCGGGGCGGGGAGAGGCTGTCTCAGTGGCTCGCTGATACGCTGAAACTGCCAACAATCAGGGCAGCTGGCGGATCCCGACTTGGGAAGTCGTGATGATGCGCTGCCCCGACTGATGGCCGTGACGTCAGCGGACAGCGGACTTTAGACCTTTGAAATCTGGGGTAGAGTCAAATCTGTCATTAGATAAACTCATTACTAGAGTTAGGGGAACGGTTCGGGCCGAGCAACAGTTCAGCACAAACATCTCCTGTTCACCTGTCTGCAAACATCCGAATTTGTGGGGCACTCGGCGGAAAGTTTGCCCGCCGAGCGCCCCACTTGTAAGACCGCTGCGCAAAAATACGGTGTGACAGAAAGTATTGCAATGACTGCCATGTTATTCTCTAGGGTGTTAGAAAAAATATATATAATCTTTGGGGGTTCTAAGTAATTTTCGAGCAAAAAAATTATTTTAACGGTCCTTAAGTGGTTAAAATTGTGCATACTTGTGGAATGGCGCCAAACTTCAGTACTTATAAATCTCCATAGGAGACGTTTTAATTTTTTTTTACAGGTTACATGTTTAGATCTACAGAGGAGGTCCAGTGCTAGAATTATTGCTCTCGCTCTAAAGATCGCGGCATATGTAACCTGTGTGTATCTGGCTCTGATACTAGCCAGTGCCTCACCAGCCACTGACCTCACCGCACGTCCCTGGTCCACTTCTACTCAAACACCTGTTACTTGGCCTGCGAATAAGTCAAGTAGAGATTGCCTAATTTAGACTATTTAATTAACAGCAAAGCTTTATTACTCTTACAAGTTGATTTAAAAGTCCTATGCCTTTAGGTCTTCCATAGAGGATTAGACTTGCACTTGATATGGTGGAAATGGAAAAAGAATCCAGATCACTTTTACTATGAGTATAGAGGCCAAATTAGAAAGTTTATGGGACAATAATAACAGCTTATGGAAGCATGCTATCTATATGGCTGTAAGGTGTTTTAACTTTCAAAATATTATTGTATTCTTTAAGAGCCGGTTCACACTGGGGCGACTCGTCAAGCGACTCAGCCGCCTGAAAATGTTGCGTCCCATTGTATTCAATAGAACCGTTCTAATAGGAGCGACGCAAGTCGCCCCGATATAGAACAAGGTTCTTGTACGACTTCGGGGGCGACTTGCATTGACTTCTATACAGAAGTCATTTTGCAAGTCACCTCTGAAGTCGTCTTCAGGACGCCTTGCCGAGTCGCCCCCGAGGTCGTGCCGCCCCAGTGTGAACCGGCTCTCAGTGTTTTGTTTGTCTTTACACCTTTCAACATGAGGAGTAATGCCTGGATCCATGCTGGAGCAGTCTGTGGTGGATTGATGTTTTGGCATTTTTGACCACCTATAATCTAGTGGTCCAGTTGTGAGGGTATTGCCGCCTACACACGATCGTTAAACCGATGAGAACGGTCTGATGGACCGTTTTCATTGGACCAAACCGATCGTGTGTGGGCCCCATCGGTTATTTATCCATAGGTTAAAAAAAAGCAATCTTGTTTTAAATTTAACCGATGGATACCTAACCGATAGAACAAAACCGATCGTTTGTAGGCACGTCCATCGGTTAAAAATCCAGGCATGCTCAGAATCAAGTCGACGCAGGCTTGGAAGCATTGAACTTCGTTTTTTTATAGCACGTTGTTGTGTTTTACATCACCACGTTCTGACACAATAGTTTTTTTAACTGATGGTGTGTAGACACGACTGACCATCAGTCCGCTTCATCGGTTAACCGATGAAAACGGTCCATCAGACTGTTCTCATCGGTTTGACCGATCGTGTGTACGTGGCATAAGAGGCTCACTGTGGTATTGGTGGAAGATTACTGTTCACCTTTTAATCAAGATCGATTCACCTATTGGGTGCTTCTTGGATTTGATGGACGTTTTCTTTGTTACCAAGGACATTTAAGTGCTGCATTTCACTATTTCAGACATGTACATTGTTGCCCACAATTTATGCTAGCTGCTGTCCGAGTGTCGCTTTTAACCTGAGTGCAGTATTATCTATTTTCATTTCTGATTGCTAGCGCTTTGGGAAATCAACCTGGTGCCTTCTTTTTTTTAATTTTCATTTTTAGGGGCTTTTTTGTGTTTCATTTTATTTTGCTGATTTGAGGTCAGAAGTCACCTTAAGCTGGCTGCTGTCACATCCATAGCAATTATTTTTTTTTTGCTCCAAGACTTCCCTTTTATTTTATTTGTTTTGGGCTATAATGTTTTATATTTTATGTTCGTGTGACCTCTATTTTATTCCTCTTTTTTTTTTAACTACAATGCTTCCCTTAAAACAAATTGACTTTTATTTTGGTGTTGTATTTTGTTTTATTTATTCTTTGAATACTTTATTCAAGTTGTCCATGTTAGGTACATGCATTGCTAAAGAATATGTTACCTCAAAATTTCATATTATTATATGCCTGCTGTACCATGTATTTGATTGAGAAAGTATCCTGTTCTCTTTGCATTGCTTCCTGTGTGAAATACCTGGTGATCTTGCCAGTCCCACAGCTTTCCTGTTAAAAACTGACCAACACTTGGCATAAAAAAGCTTGGTCAGTTTTCTGGCTGTGCTGGGAACTTAGCCTGCTCTCCTCCAATGATTATACACGTGCAGACCCCTCTCCCCTCCCCCAGCAGCCATTCACTGCATACACTGCACTGCACAGTAGCACCTTATGCATAGGTGTGCGCAGCCTATTGCATTAGGGTTAGCACCCCAAAGCTCAAACACACACTACCGATTGCTCACTATGTTTATTCAGAAATGGAAGGGGTCAGTAAATTACATATTTACCAACCCCCTTCCCCCCATTCATCCTAAAATATCCCACAGCATCAGCCGCTGGGAGAGGAGAGGAGGGAAGCCAGCAGTGGTGCGGTGGAAAGCGGGGGGGAGCTAGGGCAGTGAGGGGAATCTATGCTGCACAGGATGATTAGGGTGTGCCTGGGCACACCTGGCACACCCTGTGCGCATGCCTATGACCTTATGACAGACAAATGCCTACAAATGCAGCCCTCCAGCGCTGTCATGGCTCTCCCTTGTCCCTGGCAGCTTCTATTTTCACGCGGTCTTTCGTCCAGGTTTGCAATCTTTGGCTGCTTAGATGTCTGTGCCGGGGCGATGTCACGCACACGTCACATTGCAGCGGCCCCTTAAATGTAGTCAGAGCTGTCCAGATCACATTACTCGCTGACAGGCAATAGGGAGATTTATGACAGAAGTGACCTCTAGGGTATCTTCTGTTATAAAAAACCCTGCCTCTCAGCGATTTTTCTAATGACTGAGTTTACTACCACTTTAATATCATGTTAATAATTTGTGCAAAACACCTTTCCCCTCTCAGTGCAACGCAGTGTTGCTTCGAAAGAGGAATAGAGCTCTCCTAAAATAAAAATGCATTCACTTTGAGCTTTACCATTCAGGTGCATTATATACAGTAAAGGTTGCATTATTGATATAGCATTTTAATCAGTAGGCTTTGTTGATAATATTTATTGTGGAAAATATATGGGGGTACGCAAATTATGTAAACATTGCACTGGGAACAATTTCAGGAAATTGCATTTTTTTCACATTTTTTACTGAATAAAAATATATGTATTTTTACCAAGCTTTGGCAATAAATTCTGGAAACTGATTGGTTTCTAAGTTATTTTTTGCATGTTCACTACGGCAAAGCCCAGCTTTCCATACCTGCTTTGACAATAGTGTGCCTATTAGATTTTGAATGGCCAGATTTTAACAAGATTTACACCCCATAGACCGCATTGGGGTTTAACTCTAAGTTCAAGTTTGCTAAACTTTGAACAAGATTTGCTGAACCCTTAGCAAATTGAACCAGGGCAGATTCCATCACTCCCAAGCTGTTTTAAAGGATAAGTTCAGCTCCGTAAAAAACAAATAAAAAACAATTGCACATCTTTTTGCAGGTAAACATATGTGCATTTATTATTTTTGTTATTACGTTCCTGTAAAGCATTGCATCTGTGACCTATTGATCGCAGGGGCAATCTCAGGCTCCTGTAGATTGTCAGTGTAGCTGAATGACAGAAAGCATCAGTGACTGCCTAGAGTGCCCTGACAGTTCATCAAAAACTAAAAGCCGTCACCCTAGTTGTAGTTCCCCCATCACTGGCCCACTGTTACAATTGCGGGAACTTAGGGGGGGGGGTTCATGGTCTGGGGCATCAGTAATCTGTTATTTGTTACTCCCTGAATATGGGTGTAACATGTAATATGTTTTAGAAGACCCATTATACCCTTTAATTATAATGCCTTCTAGTTTTGTTGATTGCCTCAAGCTGAAAGCCCTACAATGCTATCCTGTGTTATTGCCTTTAAATTACCCTTTTAGTGTGAATGGACAACATTCCAAAGAGCCATTTCTATTGCTTGGCTCTAAAGGGTGATTATTAGGACAAAGTTCACATGAATTATTGAGTGATATTGACTGACTGTTTCATTGCTTCTGTATTGTCTTCATCTACTTCAAATATATTGATTTTGCTTCCTCTGATGAAAGCAGACATAAAGAATAATAATGTGCCATACCTGAAACTCATCAGTATAGGGTAAAAATGCATCTTGGGTAAGTAAAAAAAGTGTTCTTATTTTCAAATCGGAATTGTGATTTTTCTATTTACTATTTCTACTACTTCATCTATCACTACAAATGACCTGCATGGGTGTACAAAGTAGTCAATGGTCTCTATGTTGACATCTGGCTCTTATGTGGCTTTAGAGATCAGTGTGTGAATTCACTTATAATGCAGCAGCCAAGGCTGCCTTCTTTTCAGTATTCCAGAAAACATTGCACTACAAAAAATGCTCAAGGAATTGTGCCATTCCTCCAACCCTTCCAGGAAGTTTAGGAAGCTCATTGCTCCACCCTAACCCTACAGCTCTCATTTCTCCAGCCTGACCCCACAGCTCTCATTTCTCCAACCTGACCCCACAGCTCTCATTGCTCCAATCTGACCCCACAGCTCTCATTGCTTCAGCCTGACCCCACAGCTCTCATTTCTCCAGCCTGACCCCACAGCTCTCATTGCTTCAGCCTGACCCCACAGCTCTCATTTCTCCAACCTGACCCCACAGCTCTCATTTCTCCAGCCTGACCCCACAGCTCTCATTTCTCCAACCTGACCCCACAGCTCTCATTGCTCCAATCTGACCCCACAGCTCTCATTGCTTCAGCCTGACCCCACAGCTCTCATTGCTCCAGCCTGACCCCACAGCTCTCATTTCTCCAGCCTGACCCCACAGCTCTCATTGCTCCAACCTGACCCCACAGCTCTCATTTCTCCAGCCTGACCCCACAGCTCTCATTGCTCCAATCTCACCCCACAGCTCTCATTTCTCCAACCTGGCCCCACAGCTCTCATTGCTCCAATCTGACCCCACAGCTCTAATTTCTCCAACCTGACCCCACAGCTCTCATTGCTCCAACCTGACCCCACAGCTCTCATTTCTCCAGCCTGACCCCACAGCTCTCATTGCTCCAACCTGACCCCACAGCTCTAATTTCTCCAACCTGACCCCACAGCTCTCATTGCTCCAACCTGACCCCACAGCTCTCATTTCTCCAGCCTGACCCCACAGCTCTCATTGCTCCAATCTGACCCCACAGCTCTCATTGCTTCAGCCTGACCCCACAGCTCTCATTGCTCCAGCCTGACCCCACAGCTCTCATTTCTCCAACCTGACCCCACAGCTTTCATTTCTCCAGCCTGACCCCACAGCTCTCATTTCTCCAACCTGACCCCACAGCTCTCATTTCTCCAACCTGACCCCACAGCTCTCATTTCTCCAACCTGACCCCACAGCTCTCATTTCTCCAACCTGACCCCACAGCTCTCATTTCTCCAACCTGACCCCACAGCTCTCATTTCTACAATCTCACCCCACAGCTCTCATTGCTCCAGCCTGACCTCACAGCTCTTTCTATTAACACCTGTGCTCTGGGAAGTGGCCTGGGAAGCTTCATGTGATTTGTTTAGATTGTCTGAAAGTATGCTGGAGCAAGTGGTGCTTGTGACCGCTAGGAATTCTGGAACAGATGGTATGGAATGGAGAACAGAAGTAAGAAGGTGCAGCACTAGTAAATGTGGATGAGCTGTACTGCCAGGAAGCAGACAAGAAGAAGCATGTGAGCTAGACAAAGACCAGTGCTGTATGCAACATAAAAATGCAGGTATACACAAATTTCACAAATACAGAAACTGGAATGATCAAAAAAGATTAAAAACATAGAAAACAAAAAAAACTGAGATAACAATAACGATTGTGGAAATATCTGCACAGTTATGAAATTCCTAACAGTCTGTTCGCATGAAATATGAACCAAATCAAAATACAGTGGTTGACACAATTGAATCTGAATACCTAGTACGATATTATAGTGGTATACAGAATAATTCCGCGCTGCCTTAAGGGTAAGCTGCTGACACACCAAGTAGACAAATTGCATCAATGTGGAAACAAAAAAAGTGTAGCGCTAATCAAAATAAATAAATAAATAAATAAATACCTGATACACTTGATAAATAAAGTGCTCAAATATTGATAGTGAACAATGTAAATAGAAATGTCCCCATAAGCACACTATGAAAGTCTATATGCAGGAAATTCAAAACAGGTGCAAAAATGCAAAGACTATCTGTGATCAAACTTCTGTGTTGACAAAGTTCAAAGTATGGTGACGACTAACCATGCAGATCAGAAACCATTAGTAACGCCTATTAGTGCTGCATATTAGGGGAAGGTGACCAGAATTTTTTAATTAAATCCAGGGACATATTATTTATTTATTTTTTATTGGGAAATGGTAAACTATTTTGTAAGGATATTTTCCTCAAACTATATATGCAGTGTATGTGGTATGTGTTTATGGAAAGATTGTATTTATTTCCCCTTTAAGAGCATTGGGCAGAAGTCACGTTTGACGTTGCTTCCGCCCTCCAATGCTATGGAGCCGAGTGGGGGCCAGCTTTCCCCTCACTCAGCATCCAGGCTTTGAGGGGAGCAGACATGATCATCTCCGCCTCTACCGACACTTCTGGTAGGTGGCTGAGATGACTGGAGCGTGGTGGGGGGCAGGCCCTCTCCCGCCCCTGAAAAAAGTGATCTGCGGCAAATACCACTTTTATTTTAAAGAGAACAGCACGCTGTTCCTGAAAAAAACGGCTAGCTGCTGCCATAACAACGGTACTTAGCGCCAAAGTACCAACGTACAGGTACGACGATTTGTGTGAAGTGGTTAATAGCTAACTGTTAAAAGACTACAAATGTTAAAGAAAAAGTTAGGCACCATAATGACTTTATCTAAATTAGGTTATTATGGTGTCAGGAGGTCCCCGAGCGCTGTCTTACCATATGGGATTAAACCGTTCTCGAATGTGGAAAAGTGGGGTGCGTCAGGTGTCAGGAGGACTAGGATTCATCTGTCCTCCCTTAAAGTTACAGCCAGCCTGCAACCTGCTGCAAAACAGAACCTTGCACTGCAAGCAAGGCTCCAATCCCTGTGACAGTGGGCGCCGCTACGGTCAGGCTGAAAAGGGAGGGATGGGGCGCCAAAATTCAAATCCAATCCGGGGACAAAACTGGGGACAGACTTGGGACAGTCTGGATAGTGTCCTCAGTCCGGGGACTTTCCCCGGAAATCTGGGATGTCTGGTCACCCTATTATAGGGCCACCTCATCAGTGCCACCTCATCAGTACCCATCAGTGCAGCCTATCAGTGCTCGTCAGTGCAACCTATCGGTGCTCGTCAGTGCAGCCTCACCAGCGCACATTAGTGAAGGAGAAAAAACATTTTTTTGATACTTTTTTTGTTTATCAAAAAAAAAAAAATAGTGGTGATTAAATACCACCAAAAGAAATCTGTCTAAAAAAATTATAAAAATGTTGTTTGTGTACAGCGTTACATGAGCGTGCAATTGTCATTCAAAATGTGTGGGACAGCGCTGAAAGCTAAAAATTGGCCTGTGCAAGAAGGGGGTAAAAGTGCCCAGTAGGCAAGTGGTTAATTTCCTGTTGCACCCCAGGACAGGAAGTGAAGGGCAGTCTCTCCAGAGGGACACAGACGGCAAAACAATACAAAACGAAACAGAAATATTGGCTTTACATAAAATAATTTATAAGGAATGCTTCTGTCACGTATCAGATAAGACCAGAACTGTGTGGACTGCAACAGAGGAAACCCAGACGTGTTTAAGTGAAATATGATAATTTATTAAAGATAAGTGAAATAGTATAAATACAACCACCTCCAATACCACACGGTGCACAACTACCAATACCAACAGAACCCACAAATAATAACAGTAACAGACCAATATGTACAAGTAATGGGGAAAACCAGAATCATAAACAGGGCCAGGCCAGGGTCATCAACGGGAGGCCAGATGCTGAGGAAAGGGAAAACAAACAGGACAAGGAGAAGATGGATGGGTTACAGGTACAAGGCACAGGGTTCAGATAAAAGACAGGATCAGGATCAGATGCAGAGCTTCTCAGGTTCAGTGTCAAGGCACAAGGAGAGATACCAAGGCAAAGTATGATTGTGTCTGTCGGGTATTTGTACACATACATCTCCTGCAATCTGCCTCAGGTGATGTCTGATTGCAGGAGAAGATGTCGGCCCCACACTGCCAGGAACCCCCCGCTGGTGGACGCCAGTACTGCGGCCCAAAGATCACATAATACCACCACCAGGGGAGAGCTCCCCTGGCAGTTCCAGACTGCCAGGAGACACCTGCTGGTGGACCATAGTACTGCACGCCAAATATCAGGCAGTGTCGCCAGCGGATTGAACCTTTCCAGACAGTTTCATATACATATGGTTGAATCTGCAGTCAATCACATTCACATTAAGGTGCTTTGAAATCACAGGAGAATTCACCACGTGGATAATGGCACCACAAACAGTGTGAGATTCTGATGCAATTGTTGTGTGACAATCGCTGCAAAACACGTCATTAAAATGGCGCTAAGCTTGTCACCCAAAAATGAGCAGGAGCTTCTTTTGAGCAACAAACGCACATAGGGCAGCCCATTAAAGTGAATGGACTGCCCTATGCGCAATGCACGTTTCCACATCTAGACTGTGCTTTACAAATCGTTAGCGGGAACACTAATTCCCACTATGCGAGGTCTAAATTGAACCTAAATCTTTGAAAAAAGATGCAAAAGGTTGGAAATTGTATTTTATCTTTTATTGTCAGTAGAACAAGTGAATCTACATTCCTCTCTGGAAATATGTATCTAATAATGGCTGACATACTAACATATAAAATCAGTTTTTCATGTATATCTTGTTATCTTGTTCAGAAAATCTGTAGCCCAAATCAGTTTAGTATAATGTATTTTTTTCATTATTTTCTTTTATTTCATCAATTATTCATATAGTCTGCTTTTTTATATGCTAATAACTTGTCCATGTCACCAAATGTTATATGAATTTATGTAATATAATTATTTATTTGATAAAAGAAAATGTTTTATTTTATAAATATTAGATATACTGGAATTATTTCTCAAATCAAATCAGTTTTTCCAACAGCCTAGAAATTTATTTCCTTACATATTGTAGTAACATTTATTTTAATCATCGCAGAAACAGTGTGATTCCAGTGTGCTATAATAGGAATTTCACAGTTTTATATAGATAATTTTCCACTGTTTGTGCACTAGATCTTCAGACCACAGAAATCTCCCCCTCTCCTTTCACTGTGACATAAGGAATGAGACTCTGTAGTCCTCAGAGATAATTAAGTACAATGTGACATAAGAATGCGGCACAGGCTAAGACCACAGGAAGTGGCAAGATTTATGGCAAATTTAACGGGTATTTTTGCACTTATACAGATGTAGCACTACTCCTGCAGGGGCTGCAGATGACTGGGTTCCCCACTCCTACACAACCAGGCAACAAGTATTTTCCACACTTTCTCGAGACACAAGGAACAATCTTTGAGTTTGGTTTTTATTAGGTGGTAATAACTTGAGGAATAGGAACTATGGGATGCCAAACTTGATAGCAACAATACCAGGCACCTGTTCTTCTCCTCCCTATGTACAACTCCAGATTTGTCTCCTCTTCTTCTCTATACACCACTCCAGGTTTGTCTCCTCTTCTTCTCTATACACCACTCCAGATTTGTCTCCTCTTCTTCTCTATCTCCAATCCCCAGATTTGTGTCCTCCTCTCTATACACAACTCCAGATTCGTCTCCTCTTCTTCTCTATACACAACTCCAATCCCCAGATTTGTCTCCTCTTCTCTATACACAACTCCAGATTTGTCTCCTCTTCTTCTCTATACACAACTCCAGATTTGTCTCCTCCTCTCTATACACAACTCCAGATTTGTCTCCTCTTCTTCTCTATACACAACTCCAGATTCGTCTCCTCTTCTTCTCTATACACAACTCCAGATTTGTCTCCTCTTCTCTATACACAACTCCAGATTTGTCTCCTCTTCTTTATACAAAACTCCAGATTCGTCTCCTCTTCTTCTCTATCTCCAATCCCCAGATTTGTCTCCTCTTCTCTATACACAACTCCAGATTTGTCTCCTCTTCTTCTCTATACACAACTCCAGATTTGTCTCCTCTTCTTTATACACAACTCCAGATTTGTCTCCTCTTCTTCTCTATACACAACTCCAGATTTGTCTCCTCTTCTTTATACACAACTCCAGATTTGTCTCCTCTTCTTCTCTATACACAACTCCAGATTTGTCTCCTCTTCTTTATACAAAACTCCAGATTCGTCTCCTCTTCTTCTCTATACACAACTCCAGATTTGTCTCCTCTTCTTTATACAAAACTCCAGATTCGTCTCCTCTTCTTCTCTATCTCCAATCCCCAGATTTGGGGATTTGGGGAGTTCTCCAGATATCTCCCAGGGCAAGGTTAATGAAAGATTTAAGCACAACACTGTCTTTCAGAAAGACCTGCTACATGTGACAGTCTTTGCCCTTGTCTTTCCCTAACCTTGCCCTGGGAGATCTCTGGAGAACTCAGGCAGGCTAGTGAACAGTCAGTCGGGTAGACTGGTGAAGAGGTAGCCGGATGGCTTGGTGAAGAAGCAGCCAAATGGGCTAGCATTTCCTGCAGTTGGTAGAGCTGGAATCAGTGTCTACAAGAGAGTTGGAGGTATTTCAGGATGCAGTCTACAGCACTTTGTGTTTGTTTTTTAAATAACTTCAGATACATATTCCTAACTTAAAGAAAATGGCTTCAATTGCTCTGTGTCCTCCACATCTCCAAAATCCATTTTTTGCTGCTGTGATTCAACTTCCTGTTCAAGGGTGGCTATATTTGTACACCAGTGATAGACTAGGAACTATGATATATGTAGATTGCATAAAGAAGTGCACTTGTCTGCAACTAAGGTGCACTGCTTGTTCCAAACCAACAGAGGTGAGGAGGAAAACTGAGAGGTTCATGAGCTCACAGAGGATGTTACAGAGTGGCTAAAAAACACAATGCAAAAAAAGAAAACACTATAAAATACTAATAAGGTGGTGCAGAGTACCTTAGATTCTAGCTTTGACATATCATTCTGTCTCGGACAGGTGCTGGAGGGTATGGCTGTGGTATGCAGGGATCCCATTTTCACATTTTGTGGTACTGTGCAAAATGTAAACCCTTTTGGACGGAAATCAGAAAGCAGATTCCAGACATTGAATGCCACTTTTTAGATTGCTGGTGACCCCGTGCAGTGTTTATTACATGCCACTTTAACACCTCACTTACCGAATTCTGCCAAAAATGTTATTCCACTTTTTGGGGAAACAAACGCAAACACTTTCAATTGCAGAGTGGATTAAAAGATTAAATTCCATCAGGGAGGCAGAAGAGTATTTGTCAAGATAAATATTGTTCTATAAGATATGGGTGACTTGGCTACACTTTGTGCCTACCCAAGCTAGTCAATGATAATTGGCCATTTGGTCTGAATGTGAACGCTGAACAGAGAAACCATTTTTCCACTCATTTATATTGCTAAATAAAATAAAAAATTATGTAAAAAACACCGTAAGAAACAACTTTTTGAAAAATAGATCACATGGCCATTAAGTAGTGTACAGTATGTGTATAGATTATTTTTGGAAAATAACTATATATTTTAGTGTCACTTTAATTATACAGAACGTTTTCAGAAGAATTGTAGTTGGCCATTATAGAAAACATTTCAATGTTGGTCTCAATTTTATTTCTCTTTTTTGAAGATGAAGTTTAGCCAATAAAAAAAATTCTATTCTATAGCTTTAGTGACCTAACTTACCTGTAATGAAGTATGTCCCTTTAGGGATACCTAGTCCGATTCCTGCTGCTAAACCGCAGTAAGCTGCAGTAAACTTGGTCCTGACGGGGACCTGAATTCTCTTCCCTCCTTGGACTAAGTTGTTTTACCATGTAAATGCTTATAACATGATCAGGAGATTTCTACAGAATCCAGCTGCCTGTACAACGTGGAACATATTTCATTACAGGTAAGTTAGGTCACCAAAGCTGTAGAGTTATTTTATTCTAAACATCAGCTTTACATTTTTCAGTGGCGGCCCGCCCATAGGGGGCGCCCGGGCGCCGCCCCCTCCCCCCACAGCTAGTAAAAAAAAAAAAAATCCCTTAAAAAAAAAAGTGCACTGTGTACTGTGTAGGAGCGCTGGCCCCAGTGCTCTATAAAAGCGTGATGCCAATGCAATCCCGTGATTACAAGCAAGATGCTTAATTTGAGGGGTTTTGTGAGGCTTTGGGGCGCACTGCACAGTGCCTCTACACTCGTATTGGTCATTCTCCTTCATATCTTCCTGTGGATTGGCACCACCGTAGGATATGGGCGGTGCTTTCCCCGAGCAGCGGCATCACTTCTGGTTTCACTTTCTGTGCCAGCATGGAAATCGGCTCCCTGATCGTCAATGAAGGAAGCATTGAGCAAGGTACTGATCTGAGCAGAGAATGTGTTACCCTGTCAGTGTTCTATACAGCAGCACCTTGTACTGTGATCTGTGATGATCGGACTACAGGTGGAGAGAGGGAGGGGGAGGGTGATCTGCTTCTGTGCCCCGGGAATCAACTTCAGTCATTTACCCGACCATGTGCTAATTAAACATCATCTCCTGACTGTATACCACACGAGGGATCCCAGCACTGTGTCCTGCTACTGCCATGCTTTACAGACTCCAGTATACAGGTCTATCTGTATCCAGAGCGCCCTGCTGCTTCAACTCTGCCCTAAAATCAGCATTTAGCCAGAGCCATTCACCCGACTGTGTGCTGTGGCAGAGAGACATGTGTCAGGCAGGAGAGGGGAGAGGAGGGGGGCCATGGGGGACTGGTTCCGATCTAATACTTCTCTTATTCATTAACTAAATCCCTGGGGGAGTACAGTGATACATCTCCCTCTCTCTTATCTATCTATCTTCATATCCATCTATCTACATGTCTGTATCTATCTATCTATCTATCTATCTATCTATCTATCTATCTATCTATCTATCTATCTATCTACCTATCTATCTATCTATCTATCTATCTACATGTCTGTATCTATCTATCTATCTATCTATCTATCTATCTATCTATCTATCTATCTATCTATCTATCTATCTATCTACATGTCTGTCTCTATCTATCTACATGTCTGTCTCTATCTATCTACATGTCTGTCTCTATCTATCTACATGTCTGTCTCTATCTATCTATCTATCTATCTATCTATCTATCTATCTATCTATCTATCTATCTATCTATCTATCTACATGTCTGTCTATCTATCTACATGTCTGTCTCTATCTATCTATCTATCTATCTATCTATCTATCTATCTATCTATCTATCTATCTATCTATCTATCTATCTATCTGTCTACATGTCTGTCTGTCTATGTACATGTCTGTCTGTCTATCTATCTATTTACATGTCTGTCTATCTATCTATCTATCTACATGTCTGTATATCTATCTATCTATCTATCTATCTATCTATCTATCTATCTATCTATCTATCTATCTTCATGTCTGTTTATCTATCTGCCTGTCTGTCTGTAGGCCCTATTGCGGGCGAGTGATGGGGGGTTGGGTTGTGGTTTGCGCCCCCCCCAAAAAATGGAGCACCAGCCGCCACTGATTACATTCTAGTGTTTCAGAGCTCTAAAGAAGAGGGTTTATCCTCAAAACTCGTCAGCATCTGCTACACTCTTTTGGGTGTCATCTGTGCCGATATGGGGTCACAGGCAATGGCTTTGGCTGGAGTTCCGTCTGTTGTCTTTGGTTGGAGTTTCTTCTGTTATATGAAAAAATATATATGAAGTGCAGCGCTAAACTTAATAAACCATAATTTAGTGAAAAAAGTGTGATGAACAAAACTAAGGCAAAGTCCCAATCACATTGAAGTCCATATGGGCCTATGCAGTGCTTAACATCCAGGTAGGTGAAAATGAGTTGCAGGAAGAAATACGTAACACAAATCTTCATACCAACCAACATGCAATCAGCTCAACACCCAAAAGTGAACCTGCTTACCAGACAGTCTCACCAAGCTCAGGGAATTATCGGTCTCCCCGGCACCCAAGTTGTATCCGGAAAACAGGATAGGCCTATCCCCCAGTAAAAGTCCTTTTGTGACGAAACGCATAGGATGGAGCCTCCAACGGCGACGTCATTACGTTTTCTCCTTCCCAGACGGTGGATGGACAATTTGTACAGGAAGTGGAGAGAAGCAAATGGAGACGCCACAGCTTCTTTTATGACCGCAGATTTTGACTGCTGTTTCGCTGACATACTAATATCATTCTTGTAAGTGCAATTTATTCATATATTATTATTTGAACTAACTTACTGCACTATGAGAATATTTCTCTTTTATATTCTTGAGTAACATCTTAATATTAGCTGTTGTTCCGGATACAACTTGGGTCCCGGGGAGACCGATAATTCCCTGAGCTTGGTGAGACTGTTTGGCAGTCACGGCCTTCTGTTAAGCAGGCTACCTCACTTTTGGGTGTCGAGCTGATTGCACGTTGGTTGGTGTGAAGATTTGTGTCATGTATTTCTTCCTGCAACTCATTTTCACCTACCTGGATGTTAAGCACTGCATAGACCCATATGGACTTCAATGTGATTGTGACTTTGCCTTAGTTTTCCTTCCTCACACTTTATTCACTTAATTATGGCTTATTAACTTTAGCGCTGCACTTCATATATTTTTTTTTCACTTTGCTTGTAGTTTTTTGTACTGAACTCTTAGGCCCCGTACACACGATAGAATCCATCCGCTGAAAAATCTCAGCGGATCGGTTTCAGCGGATAGATTCTATGGTGTGTCCATTCCTGCGGATATTTATCCGCGGAAATTTCCCAATTCCAGCAGATAAAAATTTGTAGACATGTCTACAAATCTATCCGCTTGAATTGGCTCCCGCGGATCGATCCAGTGGTCTGTACAGACTCACCGGATCGATCCGTCCGAAGGGATCCCCCGCATGCGTCGTAATGATTCGACGCATGCGTGGAATTCCTTTTATGACAGCGTCGCGCACGTCGCCGCGTCATCATCGCGGCGATGGCGCGACACGTCATCGCGAGGGGATTTCGGCGCGGATTTCGATCCGATGGTGAGTACACTCCATCGGATCCAAATCCGTGGAAATCCTCGAGAGGATTTATCCGCGGATTTATCCTCTCGTGTGTACTAGGCCTTAGGTTCTCGTAGCTTTTATTTGTAACTGTTTTATTCAAATAATATTATTACTTATTCACTTCAGAGCAGCGTTAGCGATTGGGCTTCCATTTTTCTTCTTCTGTTATATGCTATGAGCCTAATACACACGATAATTTTTCGGGTTGTAAAAAACTAAGTTTTTTAAAAATATCATTTAAAACGATCGTCTGTGGGCTTCAGAGCATTTTTCGGGTTCTGAAAAACAGGCAATTTTTTTTCCGAACATGCTCTATTTTTTTTACGACGTTTTAAACTATGTCGTTTTTCGGGTTGTAAAAAATGGTCGTGTGTGGGCTTTAACGACGTGAAAAATCCGCGCATTCTCAGAAGCAAGTTATAAGACGGGAGCGCTCGTTCTGGTAAAACTACCGTTCGTAATGGTGTAAGCACATTCATCACGCTGTAACAGACAGAAAAGCACGAATCGTCTTTTACTAACACAAAAGCAGCCCCAAGGGTGACGTCATCCGAATGGAACTTCCCCTTTATAGTGCCGTCGTACGTGTTGTACGTCACCGCGCTTTGCTAGAGCATTTTTTTTTCACGATCGTGTGTAGGCAAAGTCGTTTTAATGATGAAGTTGAAAAAAACGTTGTTTTTTCTAGAGCCTGAAAAACTTCCTTTTTTACAACCCAAAAAATGATCGTGTGTACGCGGCATAACACTCATCTATGTTTGTGAGTATATTTGTTTGTTTCTCTATTTTATAATAAATTATGCCTTTGGCAATGCACTAGGCTGGGGCACCCTGTTTTCTTATGTAGCTTTTTGGATCTCCCCTGTCTGAAGAAGGCTGCAAGACACAGTGAATACCTGGTGACCTGTGGAATATCCAAGCAATTAAGAGAAACAGTTTTGAGAATCATTATCATGCATATCCATCACATTCACATATATGTTAACTGACGAATGCTCAGAGTTCTCTCTCTCTAACTTTGTCATTTGTGAGAGCCTGCTGCTGTGTGAAAAGGCTGACTGATGAGAAAAGAACAGGTACAGAGCTGCCTGTTTAGTTTGTGGAACCCATTGGGGGGAACCCTGTTACTGAACTGTCAATAATTTAATTATTGTCTCAGAATAGCAGATGTTTTGTTTGTTTTATGCTATTGACTGTTCAAAGCCCGACTGCATTGAAACTAGAAGAGATACCTCAATATATTTAAATCTTATTGGCTATTATTGGATAAGCCTTATTATTCTAATTCCAAATTCTTTGGGGAGGTGATGGTATGGATTGTAGGTACTAATTATATTCTAGGGAGTCACAAGCCCAGAGGGTAACCTAAAAAAAAATCCATTTGCCGCAGAGGTTTTTTACTAACATATTTGAAAGGTATTGAGCCTGGATGATAATGCGTACTAAATGTGCTCTATATTGTAAATCTATCTGCCTTTGGTAATTTTATAGGTATGAATAAATGTTTCCAAGTACTAGCTATGGCACGCAGTCACGCAAATGTGAGCTCTTGGAGAGGTCTTATTGTAACCCAAGGCGTCTATAGCCGTTAAGTATTATGGTCTATTTGTGCAAGTTAAGTTAACTTAATGATGTGGTTATTAGATAGTTACCGGTCCATGGTCATACAGTGTACCTGCTGTGCTGGAAAAATCGAAGTGACTTGATGGATGTAACTTTACATTATTATAGCGCTCTTTACTTTGTTACCAAACAAGCCAATGGGGGGTATTTACTAAAGGCAAATCCACTTTGCACTACAAGTGCAAACTGAACTTGAAATTGCACTGAAAGTACAGTCGCTCTAGATCTGAAGGGGACATGCAAGGAAAAAAAAAACAGCATTTTAGCTTGCACATGATTGGATGATAAAATCAGCAGAGCTTCCCCTCATTTCAGATCTACCCCTCAGATTTACAGCGACTGCACTTCCAAGTGCACTTTCAGTGTAGTTTCAAGTGCACTTGTAGTTTTCACTTGTAGTGCAAATTGGATTTGCCTTTAGTAAATAACCCCCAACGTCTGTTTATTATGGTAGTCTGTATGCGTACGAAAGCTACTTGTAATGTCTGGATTACTTGGAATGTCACTGTATGCCTGTCTACATTTCTTAGTTCATTGTGTGTAAAGTACCGCTACTGCAGCTGTGTGTGTTTAACCACTTGCTTACTGGGCACATATACCCCCCTCCTGCCCAGGTGAAATTTCAGCTTCCGGCACTGCGTCGCTTCAACTGACAATTGCGCAGTCGTGCAACATGGCTCCCAAACAAAATTGACGTCCTTTTTTCCCCACAAGTAGAGCTTTTTTTTTGGTGGTATTTGATCACCTCTGCGGTTTTTATTTTTTGCGCTATAAACAAAAAAAGAGCGACAATTTTGAAAAAAAATCTATATTTTTTACTTGTTGCTATAATAAATAGCCCAATTTAAAAAAAAAAAAAAAAAATTTCTCAGTCTAGGCCGATACGTATTGTTCTACATATTTTTGGTAAAAAAAAAAAAAAAAAATCGCCATAAGCGACTGGTTTGCGCAAAAGTTATAGCGTCTACAAAGTAGGGGACAGAATTGTTTTTATTTTTTTTTTTTTTTTTTTTTACTAGTAATGGCGGCGATCTGCGATTTTTATTGGGACTGCGACATTATGGCGGACACTTTGGACACTTTTGACACATTTTTGGCATTATTCACATTTATACTGCGATCAGTGCTATAAATATGCACTAATTACTGTATAAATGTGACTGGCAGGGAAGGGGTTAACACTAGGGGCGAGGAAGGGGTTAAATGTGTACCCTGCATAGTGTTTCTAACTGTGGGGGAAGGGGACTGACTGGGGGAGGTGACCAATGCTGTGTCCTTTTGTACAAGGGACACAGATCGATCTCCTCTCTCCCTGACAGGACGTGGATCTGTGTGTTTACACACACAGGTCCATGTCCTTGTCTGTGTAACCGCCGATCCCGGGTGCTTGGCGGACATCGCGGCCGCCAGGCCCACGCATCGGCATCTCAGTGATATTATTCTATATCACTCTACATAACCACAGGGCCCTGCAGCATCTCCTAGACATCCCTCAAGTAACATATTGCTTATTGGTGGCGTGTCGTGATTCTATAAACTAATAAGGTCACAAGGCAATCCTCAGAAAAAGCAACTTAGCAAGACGAATTCACCTTAATTGGATCTGGAGTTAAAAAAAATCAGTTTTGTGAGTTCCTCCCAACCTTAGTTGTCTCGGTTATCAGGAATTTCTCCTGAAGGCGTGGACCGATCCAGCCCTCCTCCTGGACTGACAAAGCCTTGAAGACAGAGTTCACCTGTCACGCCTACCACTGATGCAGATCTACAGAGTGCAGCGCTGAAGGGGGTCCTTCCAATGATTCTCTGAAACAAAACACCAGGGGCGGACTGACAACTCATGGGGCCCCCGGGCAATAGAAGATTATGGGGCCCCCTGGCTTACAGATGGCAACCAAGCCAGGAGGCATTACAGAGGCGGGGCAGCTAAAATCTCAGGATTTTCACATCAAAAGCATGTCGGTTTTGGACATATCAGGGACAGATGTAAAAAAAAAACCACAGATTTTTACATACTGTTCCTGGTTTTAATGAGCCTGGAAACCCTGACGGGGTCCGGGCCCTCGGGCAGTGCCCGAGAGCCTCAATGGTCAGTCCGCCCCTGCACAACACCTATTAGGCACACCATCCAACCTGGACCTTGACCATCCATTCTAATCCCACAAATAAGTTTGCCTTTATTTTTTATTATTAGTTCACCTTTACCTTGATTAATAACCTGACATCGCAGAGGTTGGCCTTTTTGAAGGGGTTTACCCCTCATAAGCTGATGCAGGATGACAGTTGCTATATTAGTGCTGTCACTGTACTTTACCTCTTACAATTTTGTCTTAGTAGTGACACTGGAGAAATATGAAGCTAGTCGAAGTTTGAAAAACACTGATCATTACAGCTTTACTGCTATCCTTACTACCTGCTGTACTCTGCTGTTTGAGGGGAACCATGTATTGGACCATTCCTTAGGGGTTGACTACTCCACTGCTATATGACCTTGGCTAATGGGCATCGGAAGATGCCAGGATTCCACAGACTTTTTGCTCATCGTGAACAACCCCAGCTCAGGATGAGACAGCTCAAGAACTTTATGACTAGACTCAGTGCCAAGCCCTCAATAAATATTTGGAGAATACCAGGGCATAATATTATATATGGCTGTTCACCTGTTTTCCACAAATAATGCTGCCATATTCCATGTTATATTAAATTTGGTATGAACCTTGGGTACCTAGCCAAAACCCATCTGCCTCCTTTCTCTAAACCGGAGGCATTTGCTTTAGGGCAGATGATAGGGAGACCCCACAGAAGGACTGCACTAATAACACAGAAGTGCAATTTCCTTGTAGCCCCATGGCGCTCCCTCGGTCTGCAGTGGCATAAGTTCACTGACTTGGCAGTGCTTCTGCTGCTCTCTTCACTGATGGGTGGAGATGCAGAGGAATAGGGGATCCAGAAGCAGTTGAGAGCATACCCTGATAAAGTTCAATGCATGAGTATGAGCACTTGCAGCATGAGAATGAGCAGTGGCGTCACTAGGGTTGGTGTCACCTGGTGCGGTAAAATATGGTGTCACCCCCCCCCCCCCCCAATAACATTTTTCAAATATTTTTTACCCTACTGTTTGCTCTCTGTCCTCCTTTCTTCCCCTTTTCTCTCTCTCCCTATCCATCTTTCTTGTTTGTTCTATCCCTTCTTCTTTCTCTCCATTTTTCTTTGTCCCCTCCCCCCACCTCTCTTTCTCCAGAACCGGAATTCACATCTCAGGAGCCTATAGGCCAGGGGCGTACCTAGAGCATTTGGCACCCGGGGCAGATCCAATATCTGCCACTCCTCCCCCCCCACGTTAAAATGTAAAAACACCCCACTGTGCCCCCTGCATACCTCTGCATCCTTCAATATCTTTTTGTTACTACTGTGTACCCCCTCTCCACAACTGCACCTCTGGACCACTTTACATTGCACAGCACCCTGCACCTCTGGACCCCTTTACATTGCACAGCCCCCTGCATCACTGGACCCCTTTACATTACACAGCCCCCTGCATCACTGGACCCCTTTACATTACACAGCCCCCTGCATCACTGGACCCCTTTAAAATTACACAGCACCCTGCATCACTGGACCCCTTTAAAATTACACAGCACCCTGCATCACTGGACCCCTTTACATTACACAGAACCCTGCACCTCTGGACCCCTTTACATTACACAGCACCCTGCATCACTGGACCCCTTTACATTACACAGCACCCTGCACCTCTGGACCCCTTTACATTACACAGCACCCTGCACCTCTGGACCCGTTTACATTGCACAGCACCCTGTACCCCTGGACCCCTTTACATTACACAGCACCCTGCACCTCTGGACCCCTTTACATTACACAGCACCCTGCATCACTGGACCCCTTTACATCTCATAGCACCCTGCATCTCTGGACCCTTTTACATTACACAGCACCCTGCATCACTGCACCCCTTTTACATTACACAGCCGCCTGCACCCCTTCACATCACATAGCCCCCTGCACCTCTGGACCCTTTTACACTACACAGCCCTCTGCACCCCTTTACATTACACAGCACCCTGCATCACTGGACCCCTTTACATTACACAGCACCCTGCATCACTGGACCCCTTTACATCTCATAGCACCCTGCATCTCTGGACCCTTTTACATTACACAGCACCCTGCATCACTGCACCCCTTTTACATTACACAGCCGCCTGCACCTCTGCACACCTTTACATCACATAGCCCCCTGCACCTCTGGACCCTTTTACACTACACAGCCCTCTGCACCCCTTTACATTACACAGCACCCTGCATCACTGGCCCCCTTTACATCTCATAGCCCCCTGCACCTCTGGACCCCTTTACATTACACAGCACCCTGCATCACTGCACCCCTTTTACATTACATAGCCGCCTGCACCTCTGCACACCTTTACATCACATAGCCCCCTGCACCTCTGGACCCTTTTACACTACACAGCCCTCTGCACCCCTTTACATTACACAGCCCCAGCACCACTGGACCCCTTTACATCACATAGCCCCCTGCACCTCTGGACCCCTTTACATTACACAGCACCCTGCATCACTGCACCCCTTTTACATTACACAGCCACCTGCACCTCTGGACCCCTGCATGTTACACAGACCCCCTTTAGTGCAGACACCCCCCCTTAGTGCAACCCCCCCTCAGTGCAAATCCCCCCCTCAGTGCAAACCCCCTCGGTGCAACCCCCCAGTGCAAACCCCTCTTAGTGAAAACCCCCTCAGTGCAAACACCCCCTTAGTACAACCCCCCCTCAGTGCAAACACCCCCCCCTTCAGTGAAATCCCCCCAGGTGCAAACACCCCCCCTCCCCATTCAGTACCTCAGATCATCGCAGGGAGCGCCACGGCACATGGACAGAAGGTCCCCTCAGCCCCTCCCCCTCTGTACACACAAACAGAGAGGAGGGGGTTGTGCCTGTGTACCGACTGCCGAGCACCGCTAACAGCCCGTGGCTGTGAGAGATGGGGATGGATGGTGCTGCGGTGTCACCCCGCAACCCCCCCTCCTTTTGTACTGCGGCGCTCGGCGCTCCGATTCCGCGGCACTCATCGCTGCAGTCCGATTTTTTTTTATCGGAATGGTGTCACCCCACTAGCGGGTGTCACCCGGTGTGGGCCGCACCCCCCGCACCCCCCTAGCAACGCCTCTGAGAATGAGCACTTGCTAAACAAAGTTTATGACATGTTCAGTTTTGGCAGCTGTAAATATAGGTGTGCGCAGCCTATTGCATTATGGTGTGCACCACAAAGCTCCAACACATATGCGTTTGATAGATTTGCCGGTCTCTTCCCCGCTCTCCATCCTGAAACAATGGGAGGAAGGGGGAGCAAGGGAGAAAATAGGGGACCCGGGCAACAGAAGGAAGAGGAACAGGGAAAGAAGGGGTGGGGGTGGCATATATTAGTACCAATCCCCTATATTTTCCTCCTGTGGCAGCTGAATGCTGACAAAAGGGAGATGAGGAGAAGCCTACTTTTATCTGCTGCAGGAGGAAAATACAAGTCAGTTCCACTGAAATCCACCTCCGCCACCTCTCCTGTCCAGGTTCTGAGGGTCAGCAAGGAGGGATTGTGGTTTACCTGTCACCTGCTCACTATTGACAGGTTGCCAACCCCAGGATTAGGGTGTGCCCAGGCACATCTGGCACACCCCTTGCGCACGCCTATGGCTGTAAGTGTGGTTAACTTCTCTCAATGGAGCTGCCAGTTTATCTTCTTGTTTCACACCCTTGTACCTCCACACAGTAAAGCGCATATACCTTGCATACTCTACCCAGTTAGAAGAGTACTTGGGCAAGAAAATAGATAATCCTTGCTCATCTAGAGCTTGTCCTTACTATTTAAGTTCCATCCGTCTATTTTTCCTAGGCTAGCTTACATCCTGAATACCTTTGTCTCTCAGTTTACTGTCTCTCGTAATAAAGAGGCTCAACATACTAGAAAGAAAGTGACATATTTTTAACCAACTTCACAAAGAGAAAGCACACATAGAACACCTGGACATATGTTTGTACAGAAAGCAAAGCGCACATAGTCTTCCTACAAGAAACCCATTTTAAAAGGCCTTCAATATCTAAACTCATGAATGACAATTTAATCCTGTAAATCACAGGTGTCAAACAAAAGGCCCGCAGGCCAAATCCGGCCATTCAGGCCTTTTCCTGTGGCCCTCGCACCTTTCCTGCAGCTGCAGGAGAGCTCCAACCCTCCTCTGGTCCTTCAGACCCAGATCTGCTTTAAAGCAATGCATCCAGCTTCTTCCCAGCAGCAGCATAAGGAAATGGGGTGCACTGTGATGTAAGGGAGAGTGGGGGACACAACTTCTGATGGTGGAGTGGCTCCTGACATTTAATGTAAGGGGAGGGGGATGCGTGGGACATCTAATCTTACAGATGCAACCGTCCCTTTTGAGATCAATCATAATGCTGATGTGGCCCACAATGAAATTGAGTTTGACACCCCTGCTGTAAAACAAATGGAGTAATCCTCTTTTTTTTTTAAACACACAGGGGGTTATTTAGGAAAGGCAAATCCACTTTGCACTGTAAGTGCACTTAAAAGTGCAGTCGCTGTAAATCTGAGGGGTAGATCTGAAATGAGGGGAAGCTCTGCTGATTTTGTCATTCAATCATGTGCAAGCTAAAATGGTGTTTTTTTTCTCCTTGCGTGTCTTCTTCGGATCTACAGCGACTGCACTTCCAAGTGCACTTTTAAGTGGATTTTCTTTAGTAAATAACCCCCACAGCTTTCATGCTTATAAAATAGCTGACTTATAAGAAAAGGCCGATACCTCCTTAGAAAATGGACACTTGGTAACAAACCAATCACCCTAGATAATATTTATTTCCCTAATGAAAAACAAGTATCCTTTTACTGCAGTCTGTGTGATATAGTCATGGAATTCAGGACAAGTGTCCTTATCCTGAGTGATCTGAACACTCCCCTTTTCTTGACACATCTTCAGGCATATTGTCAGGTCTGAACAGAGCCCTATGAACGTAAAACAGCAATTCACTATCCTTACCCTCCACAATACCTGGCGTACTTTACACCCTACTAAAAGGACCTTTTACTCTCTCCTACACTAGAAATACCCCAGAACCAGGGATGGACTGGCCATTGGGACTACAGGGAGTTTCCCGGTAGGCCGATGGCTCAGTGGGCCGGCTTCAGTGACAGCGGCCTGGGAGTTTCTCACTTCTGCCTAATCTTGTCCCATAAGGGGGGCATCAAACTGATTTTTTCCCCCCGGATGAAATAATGTCTAGCTTCCCCACTGGTCCTGCCTATAAGGCCTCGTACAGACGAAAGGGATATCCGTTGGAAACGGTCCGCCGGAACGTTTCCAGCGGACATTTCTGCTCCCGATTTTGATCTGATGGGCTGTACACACCATCAGATCAAAATCCCCACGGAAAACATACGCGGTGACGTGCCGCGACGATGACGGGGCGACGTGCGCGACCCTGGAAGGTAAATACTTCCACGCATGCGTCAAATCACTTTGACGCATGCGAGGAATGGGGATCGCTTGGCCTTATCCGGTGAGTCTGTACAGACGACCGGATCAACAGGTTTCCAGCGGATAGATTTCTTAGCATGCTAAGAAATTTTTATCTGCTTGAAAACCGTCGGCTGGAGAAATCTCCGCCGAAAAATGACCGCTAGGCCGTACACACGACCAGATTTGTCTGCTGGAACTGATCCGTGGATAAATCACAACGGACAGATCCGGTCGTCTGTACGGGGCCTAAGAGTACCAGTACCAGCTGTTCTACTCAAATAAAAAGTGGCTAGTGAAGGGGGAGAGGGTGCTTGGGTGGCCGGGGGGGGGGGGGGGCAGGAGTTGTCCGGCCGCTGTGGGAGAGACCTGTCATAGTGGGCCAGTCTGGATGAAGTCCAGGGCCAAATTTTTGTCCCAGTCCAGCCCTGCCCAGAACTGACTTATTTTTCTGCCAGTCAGACCTATCCTAGCTACAATCAGCAACTGCTGAACCAATGTTCCCATCAAATCACCAGCTGATCAGTATGTCAGGATCCAGATCTGAAACTGCAATCTCTGTTGTATCTGTCCATATCTCTTCTTGCTGAGCCACCTGAAATGCTGGACAGCTCCCTGCTTAAATCCTTAGACAACCTTGCCTTGTGTTATGTTTCTTTTGAACTTTGAAATCTTTACTTCCTATGAACTTCCTATTTAAGCCATGCCTTTGCACTTTTTTTGTCAGATTATTGTGCTTTTTCAAGCCAATATCTCGCTTTCATCCCAAGCTCTCCATGAGTTCCATGTCTTCAGGATCTCCAATGGTAGAGTCACTTCTCTACGCCAGGTATAACTTCTCCACCTTCCTGACACCTGCCTTCTGTGAGGCTCCCAGGGCCCTCAGCAGCAGAAGCATACTGGACAGGCATGCTTCTTCTGCTCCCAGGTATTTTCATTAAGCCCATGCAAGGGCCCTTATATGCTTGAGGCCTAGTTACACAGCTGCACATTACAGCCAGAGCACATGGAAAAAAAGAGTGTTTACAAGGTCCAACTCGAACATGTATACTCTTTCCCAGCACGCACCAGTGGCAATTGCCATCCTACTGGTTGAACAGTGGAACATAAATATTCATAACTTAGTATTACTGTGGCATTTCACACTATTGCATAGCTCCCAACTGTCCCTGATTTGGAGGGACTGTCCCTGATTTGGAGCAATGTCCCTCTGTCCCTCTTCCCCCTTCATTTGTCCCTTGTTTTGGTCTGATCCATATAGTTCTAAAATGCAGTTTTTATCTTTCAAAACGTGTTTCCCAGTGCTAAACCTTTCAACCAATTTCTAAATTGCTGCATTTTTACATTTTAAAAGCTAATATTAAGGAATATTAGTGGTAAAAAAAAAAATACTTGTGGATTTAATTAACCTTTTTTTGAGGTTAATTCTCCTTTAAGGGGGTGTGGCAGGGGGCATGTCCTATGCCTACATATGTTTGTTAACCACTTAAAGACCGGCACACGACGATATACGTCGACAGAATGTCACGGCTGGGCATAAGGGCGTACAGGTACGTCCCCTTTAAGATGCGAGCCGGCGGCGCGCTCGCGACCCGGTCCGGAGCTCCGTGACCGCGCCTGCGGCACCCATGGACCCAATCGCCACGGGTGTCCCACGATCGGGTCACAGAGCTGAAGAACAGGGAGAGGTAAGTGTAAACAAACATCTCCCAGTTCTTCCTAGTGACAGTCAGTGATCGTCTGTTCCCTGTCATCGGCAACAGCAATCATTGATGTGTCACGCCAAGCCACGCCCCCTAACAGTTACAAGCACTCCTTAGGTCACACTTAACCCCTTCGGCACCCCCTACAGGTTAACCCCTTCACTGCCAGTGGCATTTTTACAGTAATCAGTGTATTTTTTATATCACTGATCGCTGTAAAAATTAAAATGGTGTCAAAAAGTGTCCGATGTGTCCGCCATAATGTCGCAGTCACAATAAAAATCGCTGATCGGCACCATAACTAGTAAAAAAAAATATTATTAAAAATGCCATAAAACTATCCCCTATTTTGTAGACGTTATAACTTTTGCGCAAACCAAGCAAATACCACCAAAAGAAAGCTCTATTTGTGGGAAAAAAAGGACGTCAATTTTGTTTGGGAGCCACATCGCACGACCGCGCAATTGTCATTCAAAATGTGACAGCGCTGAAAACTAAAAATTGGTCTGGACAGGAAGGGGGTGAAAATGCCCTGTATTGAAGTGGTTAAGGGGCTTTTGCAAAATGATCCGGGGTCAGTTTAAAATAGAAATAAAATGCAAAACATTTTTGTATAGATATAAAAAATATATAAGTACCCTTTTCTCCCTTTTTTATAAGACCCCTTTCACACTGGGTCGGTTTGTAGAATGCTAAAAATAGCACCTGCAAACCGACCTGAAGCAGCCGTTGCTGTCTCTCCAGTGTGAAAGCCTCTGCAGAGGCGCTTTGTAGTGGTTTTTAACCCTTTCTCGTCCGCTAGTGGGGGTAAAACCGTGGCCGAATAGCGCCACGAAATTGACGGAAAGCTTTACCGCCAACGCCAGCCCTGCCCCAGTGTGAAAGAGGCCTAATTGATCGCATTCCCTCTGTTCTCAGATGCATTGGAGCTGGGGGGGAGGAGAAGCAGCAGCACACTGAGCTTCCCAGTGAATGGCTGTGCATCGGGGGTGTCAGGAGGAGTCATTGGGAGGTGTCATTGGAGGAGAGCATATTGAGTTCCCAGCATAGTTAGAGAACTGACCACAGTGTGCTCGCCTGCTTAGTGTGGTCAGTTTTTAATAAGAAAGAAAGGGAACTAGCAGAAACACCAGGGATTTCACCCAAATACATAGCACAGGAGGCACATATCAGGAATATGAAGTGTTGGGGTAAAAAACGCTGTACGTTTAATGGAAACTATTCTAACTTATTTAGTTACTGTATAGTAGAAGCTCATAAAAGTATTATTTCAATTTCAGTGTGCCCTCCTCAGTTAAGCTAAAGGAAACATTATCAGCATCCTATATGGTGAATTCCATTCAGGTAGAAATATTTAGAACAGTCTTCTTATCAAGATACAAAGTTTCATTATGCGTTCTATAACTAAGATACATTAGTGATAGACTAAAACATTTCTGTATGTGTCTGGGTGTATTTAACATTGACTCTTAAGGGATGTTATAAGGAAAATTTGTTGAGTCATTAATTATTTACCAGGATTTCTTCTAGAGTTTTAAAAGCCGTGAGTCATCCAATCCCTCCCTAGAGCTTACTTTGTGGGAAACCTCATGGAACTGTAAACTATATTGCAAGTTTAGTACAGAAGATCTACTTTACTATTCCCAAATAGGACACATTTTCTACTGAATAGGTGTATTTCCACTCTGTATTTATGAGTGGTCTATGCAACAAAAAATAAATAAATCATAATTTAACTTTTGACCCAATGACGTTATAGTAAAGGTTTATTTTTATTTTTTACAGTAATCCAAATGTAGATAACTGTGTCAAGCCCTCTGTTTAATGGGCTGAGTCCACACTTCTGTGCTGCAGGAATGTGCATGTTACTGCAATGTGCCAAAATGCATGTGTTGTGTATTGGAGTGCTACAGAGCCATTCATTCCTAATGATACCCCAACACACCTTGCCAATGCATGGGCATTTTAGAGCATTGCAATGCATGATAGCACAGGAGTGCGTCTATCAGGTCTACCAACACAGATCTATGCATTTTCAAGAGAAAGCTACCTGTGTGGACATGAGAATTTTTTTTTTCAAAGTTCACGTTTAAAGCGTTTACCCCACTTTTAAGTACACTATAGAGTTTATTTACTAAAGCTGGAGAGCGCAAAATAAGGCTCACTTCTGCATAGAAACAAATGAGCTTTTAACCCCAACTTGTTCAATTAAGCCTGGTAATAAAACCTGGAAGCTCATTGGTTTCTGTACAGAAGTGAGCCTGATTTTGCGCTTTCCAGCGATCGTAAATAAACCCCATTGTGTACTTAAAAGTGGCGTATGCGTTCTATATTACCAACCCCAGGACTACATTACCGAATTTGCTTAAAACCCTGAAACAGTTCGGCGAGATATCAAACTTCTAAATTAATGTAACAAAGACGGAGATTTTGAATGTCAACATCAGTAAAGGAGAAGAGCTGCTCCTGAGAGATGAATTCGATTTCCCATGGCAGAAGGAGCTTAAAGGGGTTTTCCACCCATTTTTTAAGTTTATTAAAAGTCAGCAGCTTTTAATAAACTGACACTTACCTGCTCCACGTTCCAGCGACGCGCCGGCCGGGGCTCCGCTCCTCTCCCCCCCTCCCCGGCCGGCGTCTTCATTGTCACTGTGGGCACCCGGCCGTGACAGCTTTCGGGTTCACGGCCGGGCACCCACTGCGCATGCGCGAGCGGCACTGCGCATGAGCGCGCGGCGCTGCGCTGTTTGATTGGACAGGCGATCGCCTAGGACCTGTCACGTGTCCTAGGCGATCGCCTCCAGGGAGGGGCTGCCATAAGGCGATATGACGTATCGCCTTTGCAGCCCCTCGGCAGAAGGAGGAAGTGGGACAGGAAGTCCCCTTCTCCTGAAGCCCCCACTCCCCCCCCCAAAAAAATTACATGCCAAATGTGGCCTGTAAGGGGGCGAGGAGTGGGTTAAGCGGAGGTCAATTTTTAGGGTGGAACTCCTCTTTAAGTATCTGGGCATAAAACTGGCTAATTCAATAAAAAAAATATATAAAATAAACTACATCCCTCTCCTAGACGAAATTAAAAGGGAAATCAAAAAAATAATAAATAGACCGGTTTCATGTATAGGACGAATCAATATTCTGAAGATGGTATTGCTACCAAAGATTTAAATTCCAAATGCTACCAGTAAAAATACCCCAATCATACTTTAGACTACTTAAAGTGGAGGTTCACCCGGAAATGAAAATTTTTAACATTAGATTGATGCTCATTTTGTCAAGGGGAATCGGGTAGTTTTTTTAAAAACGAAGCAGTACTTACCGTTTTAGAGAGCGATCTTCTCCGCCGCTTCTGGGTATGGGCTGCGGGACTGGTCGTTCCTATTTGATTGTCAGTCTCCCGACAGGCTTCCAATGGTCGCATCTATCGAGTCACGATTTTCCGAAAGTAGCCGAACGTCGGTGCGCAGGCGCCGTATAGAGCCGCACCGACGTTCGGCTTCTTTTGGCTACTCGTGACGCGTTGTATGCGACTGTCGGAAGCCTGTCAATCAAATAGGAACGCCCAGTCCCGAAGACCATACCCGGAAGTGGCGGAGAAGATCGCTCTCTAAAACGGTAAGTACTGCTTCGTTTTTAAAAAAACTACCCGATTCCCCTTGACAAAATGAGCCTCAAACTAATGTTAAAAATTTCTTTTCGGGTGAACTCCCACTTTAATACCTTGTTAATTAATTATGTATGGAGGAATAAAAAACATAGAATCTCTTTAAGGGTTTTAAAACAGGATAAGAAACATGGAGGGCTGGCTGTCCCCGACATTAGGAAATACTATGAAGCGGTGGTATTGTCTCGTGTAGTGGAGTGGGCCAAAGACAAACAGGAAAAAAGATGGGTAAAAATTGAATATGCACTATCTAAGACACAATTGGGAAGTATTATATGGAACCCACCGCAGTATAGAGCACTAGATGATAGCACACACGTTTTGACATGTAACGCTAAGGATATGGGATAGGCTACATAAAAAAATAGATAGGGACTATAATTCACCTCTTATAGATTTAAAAGAAAATGATTACTTTGCACCCGGAAAAAAAATAGTGGGAGGGAATTGGATAAAAAAGGATAAAGCACAATTAAGAGAAAAAATAAAAAGAGGAAAAATAATGACACTTCAGGAGTTAAAGCGTAAGGGTGATTTAATGACAGTGGACGAGTGGCGGTATCGCCAATTGTATCATTTTGTACAGAACCTACCCCAGCCGATTAGGTGGGGGGGAATCTTACACTGCTGGAAAGGCTGTGTACGGCAGAAAGTACTAAAGGTATCACTTCAAAACTCTATAAACTTCTGCTGAAGATGGACGAGCAGGAGCTACCCCCATTCGTTCATAAATGGGAAAAGGTGTTAGGAACACATAGGGACAACAACACTATAGAAAGAATTATTGATTTGACCCACTCTTCTGCTGTTGATTTTAGGACCGCTGAAATGAATTATAAGTGCTTAACAGGGTGGTATGCTACACCCGACAAAATGAGTAGATTCAGCGAGGGACAGTCAGCAGACTGCTGGAGAGGGTGTATAGCAAGGGGAACAATGGCGCACCTTTGGTGGGAATGCCCCAAGATCAAAAACTATTGGGAGGAAGTTTTAGGCCTAATAAAAGAAGTCACTGATAAGGAGATTAAAAAAGACCTATGGGTAGTCTTATTTCATGGAGGTGAAGAGAAAGTGAAAAACTATAAAGAATCGCTAAACCCTCATTTATTGAACGCAGCCAAAAGGATGATCCCAAAAAAATGGCAAGAAGCAGACAGCCCGTTAATATGGGAATCGATAGATTCGGTAGAAGAAATGTATAGGATGGAGGAGCTGAAATACAGTACAGGGGAGGAAAAAATAGGATTTAAAGAAAAATCGATAAAATAGAAAGACTTTAAAAAACCATGGAGCTACGCGGAAAAATTAAGAGCACCGGTATAAGAGTAAAAACTAGGGTGAAAGGTAGTACTACCATAAAAGGAGAAGAGGAAAAATGAGGATGGGTGGGGGGGAGGGGTCTTGGTAGGAAATACGTTGAAAGGGGTGGTAAAAGGGACAACTATTTTGTAACCTATACTGGAATTATGTAGATTAATATCTTTTTTGGTCTCGTTGATTTAAAAAAAAAAAGTGGGGTATGCCTGTATGTTGGCTTTTCTCTATGCTGCCTTTTGCCACACAAGTCAATTTAGATGGAGTTTTTAAATGATGTAACATATCTCCAATACATATCAGTGCAGTGAACCTTAATGCATGTTTTTTCCTTACGGTTATAAATTAGCATTCAAATTAACACTCAGAGGGATACTTATGCACTGTATAAACTCAAGGAAAATATCTCTTTAGTGGTAATCAAGAATCAGTTAAAGAGCAATTCCAAGCCAAGTCAAATCAGTTAGTGTGCTGCTAATGTGATTCAGAAAACACAGTTAGTGTGCTGCAGACAGAAAATATTGTCAAATTACCTTACATCATTTTTTTTCTCCCTTTTTCTTACAGGTTAAAGGGTTTATTGAATATTGTACAAAATAATATTAACAAAAGCTACAGTCAGTTGTAGTGCAATCAGTAGTATAGTCTTCCAAGAAAGCAAGAATACAATCCAAGCAATAAATGAAATCACTCAATAAACTACAGTTATCATACCATTATTGGTGCAGTGTGTACAGATCAAGCATACCCCATGCAGAAAAGAAAGGATATATAGTAAATCCCCCCAGATTGTAGATGTCTAACCTTAGCAATAACTCTACAACAATTGTATCAGTACCCATCCTTCTGTATAGTCAGGACTGACATGTTCATGTACCAGTAGTGAAGGGATTGGAATGAGGAAGGGAGAGGTATGGGAAGAGGGGGGGGGGGCTAGAGGGTGCATAGGAGAATGGGAGACAAGGACTGAAATATCATAGGTCTATATTGAATCTGACCCTTGAGCATCTATCCAAGCCGACCAGATCTTGTGAAATATTTTGGGAAAATTTCTACTTTCATAAGTCATCTTGCACAAGGGCAAGACAGTATTAATTGCAGTACTCCAGGTGTTTAGAGTCTTTGTTTCCAACACGAGAATTTCCCATTTTGCATAGAACAACGCATAAAACAAGAACAAATTTACATGTCTACTTACCACATCTTCCATCATACCCAATAGCAGAAGTGACAGCTCAGGCCGCAGGGTAGTATCACAAACATCATCCAGAGCATCAGCCACTGACTCCCAGAAGGGACGGATAAGGAGGCACAGCCATATAACATGTATAAACTTACCAATGGAAGATTAAACTAGTGCACATAGGACTCACAGTAGGGTATATGTTAGCTAAACTCTGAACAGTATAGTAGATCCTATGAATGAGTTTAAATTGTATAAATCTGTCTTTAGCAGAGATCATTGTATTGCTGTATGTAGCTATACTGTCCTCTCAGTCATCCTCTGAAAGCTCATATCCCCCTGCACCTCTCAAAGGTCTATGTCAGTTTAGAGGCATAAGCTACAGAGAGTCAGAGATAGAGGGAAGACAACAGCCCCCCCCCCCCCCCCACAGCTGTGGTTAATGGGGTCAGACTGCAGAGTAATGGGTTCAGAGAATTGGGCATTAGCAGCATGTCTCCGCTGTAGATACCTGAAGTACATAGTATTGGGTAGAGAGTATTTAGACTTCAACACCAAAAAAGAGGACATATTACCCTCAGAAATAATGTGCTTTAGGGTCAGCCCACAACTGTGAGTCAGTAATCTGTTAAAGAAGGGTGAGCAATGGATTCCTCCATAGGGGGAGATGGGGTAATAAGGTGGAATCTGTTAATAAATCCCCCTAGCTTGGTGTCAGAACCCATGAATCAGACAGAAAATGCAGTAAAAATCATACCTTTTAATATACTGGTAAAAATGGTACAAGCAGGAAATGATCACCATGTGAGCCACTGTGGACAATGAGTGCTGGCAATTAACCAACAGCTGAACAACCCGGGCACTGAGAAGCGAGGGCTGAGCTCAGCCCTGACACTTGGTTCCATACTCAGATTGTTATTCACATAAGACAGATAATGGTTGAGTGCTCATGGTCCCCGAAACACCAAATAGCTCAAGAGTGCTACCTCAAGAGCCACTACAGGGTTATGGTCAGGCTGGGAGAACTACCAGCACACCCTAACTAGCACTGTTGCCAAATAGTAAAGGTGGAGGTTTGAAAGTGCTAGGCTTCCCTGTGACAGGGGCAGTTGAAGGGTCATCTTAGCAAGCCTAGGGGGTCTTCCTCACCTATACGGATACAACTACAATTCCATACAATTTGGCAAAAATGTCCCTCAGTATACAGACTGGAGTGATTCTAAAGAAATAGAATAATTTAGGCAGGAAGATCATCTTTATCAAATTTACTCTACTAACTTGGGTCAACGGAAGAGACCTCAAGGGGTTACATTTCCACAGGAATTGGGTAACCAAGGAACAGACTTGTTGTCCAAATAGGTTAAAAGCTCCCTACCAACTCACTCCCAAATAAGTGAACTCATTAATCCATTCTAATGCTGTATGTGTCACAGACCTGGAACTAGACAGGAAGAGTGGGAACCGCACTGGTTTATCCCAGTTGATGTGAATTCCAGAATAATGTCCAAAGAGGTCTATAATTTCTAGTGTTGATTGCAGAGAAGAAGATTCATTAGCCAGGCACAGCAATGTGTCATCTGCATATAAAGAATGTTTTTCCTGTAAGGAGCCTATAGCAATTCCCTGTACTCTAGAATCCTTAGAATTAGGGTTGTCCCGATACCGATACCAGTATCGGTATCGGGACCGATACCGAGTATTTGCGGGAGTACTCGTACTCGCACAAATACCCCCGATACCGAAATAGAATACTTCCCCCCCGCCGCTGCCGCCGCATCACGCCGCCGCATCGAAAAGCCGCCGCATCGCGCCGCCGCCGCATGGGTTAAACGTGTTTCGGGAACATCACAGCTTTCATTTGAATAGCTGTAGTGTTCCCACGCGTATAGACACTCCCCCTTGCCTGGGATTGGATGGGTGATCGTGATCTGTCCAATCCCGAGCAAGGGGGAGTGTCTATACGCGCGGGCAAAACAGCTATTTAAATGAATGCTGTGATCTTCTCCATGCGGCGGCGGCAGCAAAGGTATGGGGGACATGGCTGGAGGGACATGGCTGGAGGGACATGGCTAGAGGGACATGGCTGGAGGGACATGGCTGGAGGGACATGGCTGCATATGTGAGGGACATGGCTAGAGGGACATGGCTGCATACGTGAGGGACATGGCTAGAGGGACATGGCTGCATATGTGAGGGACATGGCTAGAGGGACATGGCTGCATATGTGAGGGACATGGCTAGAGGGACATGGCTGCATATGTGAGGGACATGGCTAGAGGGACATGGCTGCATATGTGAGGGACATGGCTAGAGGGACATGGATGCATATGTGAGGGACATGGCTAGAGGGACATGGCTGCATATGTGAGGGACATGGCTGCATTTGGGGACACATTTTAAAAAAGTATCGGTATTCGGTATCGGCGACTACTTGAAAAAAAGTATCGGTACTTGTACTCAGTCCTAAAAAAGTGGTATCGGGTAAACCCTACTTAGAATCCTGCCAGAAAAGAACTTCAAGGGGTTCCAATGCAAACAGACCAGAGAAAAGGGGACATTCCTGTGTCATACCCATATCCAGAGGTAAGAAAGCTGGAAAGGTTCCATTAGTACGCACTTGGGCTGTGGGACAAGTATACAACAACTTAAGCCAGGACATAAATTTGGGAACAAAGCCAAAACAGTCTCAGACTGCCCACAGATATTCCCACTCAACAGAGTCAAATACTTTTTCAGCTTCGAGGGTGACCAAAACCACAAGTTTAGCTCATGTAGCCAAAACCATATGAGTAAATAGAATGCAAATGTTATCTGAATCTATACCCCTCCCTGGCATAAATCTGGATTGATCAGGATGCACCTGTGATGTAATAGCTAAGTTTTTTTGTCAACATCTTAATGTCCACGTGCAGCAGTGAAATGGGAAAAAAGGACGTGCGTAAATCCGGACTCTTTCAGGAACACAACAATTACCACCTCAGACATAGAAGCAGCATTTAAAGAAGTAAACAACATGGAGTGGAAGCAGGGAGCTAGCTCCTCTGCATAGGTTCTGTACAATTCCACTGGGGACCCATTTGGACCAGTGGTTTTCCCCAACTGGAGAGAGGAAATGGCCCTCTGCACCTCCTCAGAGGGCCATTTCCTCTCTCCAGTTGGGGAAAAACACTGGTCCAAATGGGTCCCCAGTGGAATTGTACAGAACCTATGCAGAGGAGCTAGCTCCCTGCTTCCACTCCATGTTGTTTACTTCTTTAAACGCTGCTTCTATGTCTGAGGTGGTAATTGTCCAAGGAATCCCTATAAGTGGATGTAAGGACAGGAAAGTCTACTGCACACAGATAAGTCCTGAGGTCATCAATGATATAGTTTACCCAAGAAGTATAAGGTCCACTGTAATAAGAAGCAAAGCATTCATTTATCACTGCAGAGTCTGTAAGCAGGGCACCCATTGGGTTGGTAATTTGTGGTATAGTCACATATGCAGACTGCTCCCTGGTAAGCCAGGCCAGGAGTCACCCATTCCGTGCACCTTGATCAGATGAGATTGGTGGATTAAGCATTTCATAGTCAGCGTTGCACGTAAAAGGCAAATTTCTCTGGTCAGTTCTTAAAGCCTACTATATGTCTGTGAGTCTTTAGTCAACGTATATCATCTATCTAGGTCAGAGGCCTCAGCCCCAGTCTTAGGTGGGGCTGAAAAAAAACTTCTGGTGAATTTAATACCACTTTAAGTGAAGCCGGGGGAGGTAGGTAAAGTCCTACTAATACTTTTTCCATACATTCTATTACAGGGTGTATACTTATATTCTATATACCGTTCATCACCCAGATCTACTACCAAGCTTAATGGGTAAAAACACATTTTTGTACCAGGGCACTTATACCTGTGGTTAAAATTAGAATAGCTCGCGACATGAGCACGAGAAATACTCTGAGACCTGGACCATCTGGAACGTATTTATTTTCTCTGATGAAGGGATGGCCCTGATGCGACAGTGACTCGGCGGGGGTTTCCCGCCTGATATTGGCGTTCTTCCCGGCGCCGGCGCCCTCTCTCTGGTCCGACACCCCCCCCCCTCCCTTGTGTGCCTACCCCCCCCTCTCCCTGTCCCTTGCTTTCTCTTTCCTTTCCCTCTCTTTCCCTGTCTTTTTTTTTTTTTTTTTTTTTCTTCTTCTCTTTGCTCTCTTACCTCTCTTCTCTTCCTTCCTCTTCTTCTTCCTACCTACACCTTACTCGCTCTGAGACTCTACAAGGAAAAATGAAAAGGAAGTGGAGAGGTCCTATATTTTCAGTCGTCCTTTTCAAGATGATAACCTTCACCCTAGCTGTTAGGGTACGATTGCGCATAGATCCACGTTTGTACACTGTTTTACCGACACACTTGTAACTTGTAACTTGATTTATGTGACTGTAATGACTGTAATGTGGAGACCTCTCTCCTTGGTGTTATTCAATAAAATTTATATTTGAAAAAAAAAAATTAGAATAGCTAGAGTGGTAGTGATATTCTACCCAGGGCTTCTTGGGACTTGGAGTTTTACTCCACAGGAGGTGCACCTCTTGAAATATACAAATATGAAGATTATAATTCTTTAAGAATTGGAAGACCAGGGAGCACTTAATAGCGAAATTGAGGCCACCTGTATTCCAAGAGACAACATTATATTGCATCATAGTGTGTGTGTGTATTTAAGAGTATTTGCACAAGGTATAAGAGCTGTAGCTCACCCAGATGGAGTGGCAAGGCACACAGCGTAACAACTGCAAGGAAAGACAGGTTTCCTGGGATAGGAGAGTCCATACTGACTGAGCTGTAGCATAGTAAAAGAGAAATTAACCAAAACCAATAAAACAACAAAACTTTACCCCTCCCCCAATCCTGCCAACTCCCTTAAAGCTGAGGGCCGCCTGTATTCCAATCCCAAATATGGTTCAATACAGCCTCTATGGGGCACAATGTGCAAGAAGCATGAAGAGAAATTGTAGAAGATAGTCTCTTCAAACAGGCTGTATCCAAACAATAAATGTGGTGCAAATCATCCAGTAAAACCAGGCTTACTAAAACCTAAACGGTAACTAATAGTTGCAAACAGGTCAAACTGTCAGTCAAGATACATGCTCCAGGTTAAGCTCAAATAGGACCAAACAGCATCAGTGAGGGGGTCAGAAAAGAGGCTAAACAAAGGACCCATATAACTCCTGGGTCAGGTAGCAAACAGTAGTTAGGTGAAAAATTACCCCCAAGCAGGAGGGATTTAAGCAGGCTCTCAGTAAAGGAGACTGGGTCCATGCCTGCAGACCCCTCTGGTAGTCCAATGTGCAGATTATTTTGCCAATTAAAATTTTCAGCATCTTCAGCTCTAGATTCCAGATACTTCGCCTTGATCTTTAAGGTATGGAGATCTGCAATGTGATCCTGCTGCATATCCTCCACAGTAGAGAACCATTGTTCTAATTCAGTAATACGTTAATAAATGTAATTTAGGTCCCTCCGGATTAAACAAATTTCAATGTGCACATTGTCGCGGCAAATCGCGGTAAAAAATTACGCAAACCGCTACGCTCAGGTGTGAATGCAGCCTTAGTGTAGTCTGGCAGCAAGTGATAACATCAGTGTCATGGACATGCAATAATATCTGGCAGCTTACCTTCTCCTTATGTGTCCATTAGAGGCCTGACCCTCTTCTGGCTGCCTTTTTATCATCTCTCCTTCCTGTATGGCCCACCCCAGGAAGTCTATATTAACTGTTGCACTGCAGGTCTGCTTTGCTGTTCAACCTTGTTGTTAGCTTAAGTTCCTGTCTGCAGTGTGCTACGTTTACCTTCCTGTGTACCGTTTTTGGCTCGTCCATGACTTCTCCTGTTTGTCTGTGACCCTGACCTTTTGCCTGTCCCTTGGTTACCCTTGTCTGCCTGTTGCCCTGACCTTGGCTTACCCATCACTATCGCTTGTCCTGGTTGCTGCTTCCCCTCTCTCCCTGCGGAGCGTGACCTAGGGAATCCTAGGGGTCACGACCTGGATCCAGCTGCAGCGAAGGCCATTCTCACCACTAGAGGCTCTGGTGAACACAAAGCTGGGTCTTAGACTCCACGCCCTGGGGAATCTTGGGCTCACGCTTCCTCTCTGATTGCAGCAGTCGGCTAAAGGGTTCACTACCCTGTGGTGCATCCCTCACCCCAACGTGGTGCACTTCAATGACAATCAGCATATATTGCATCAGCATAGAAAAGGGGAGTCTGATGAGGCAGGCTCCAGCTTCCCTGTCTACTTGGTCATGCTGCTAGTAATGGCAGAGATCTCCTGCCAGATCTGAAGCAGCTGTAGGCTCATGGGTGCGGCGGGTTGAATCAGCGGGTTCTGCCTCTCGTCAAAGCCACCAATGTCTTGGAGATAAGAAGAGCCATATCAAGTCGATTAGAGGCATCCTGCACTGATAGATCAACAGATCTATGAACTGGATAGCAGAGCTCCCTAATCAGACATCTTCTCCCACCATCATCTTAGACACACCCTTATTTTTCCCCTTTTAATCCCTGTACACAAGGGCTGAAAATCGGTTGGCATCGGCCGGTTCAACAGAAACTGGCCGACATTCCGCCTGCGTGTACTGCAGCCAGTCCGTCAGGAGCCGGTCGTTCAAAGAGGCATGACCGATAAAGGCCTGCTGATCGGCTCCTGATCAGCTATCTCAGTCAATGGCTGAGAGCACTGACTTAAGAGTCCTAGCGGGAGGTCATCCCCCTGTCAGAACACAATAGCAAAGCAGGGGAGATCAATGTACTAACAATGGGTTGTTAGTACAGGTGCTCTGACCTGAGCTGTCAGTTTTTTTTTTCATTTAGCCCACTGGGTGTCCTAGGGTGACAATGCTGCCTCTCCACAGCAAAATGAGGGAACATTGTTGCCCATGGGCAGGAAGTGAGGTATCGTCTGGATCATCAGGGGAAAATAAAAATGTAAAAAAGTCTGGTAAAAGAAAGCTAAATCAGCCACCACTTACAGTACTTTCTGCAAAATATTATATTTTTGTTCCTCCAGTTCCACTGAGAGAAGTCACGGCACTTTGAAATTAATAGATTTTTCCTAAGAGCCAAGGGGATCCACAAGAGAACAAGGATTGATTTAACCACTTGCTTACTGGGCACATATACCCCCTTCCTGCCCAGGCAAAATTTCAGCTTTCAACACTGCGTCGCTTTAAATTAAAATTGTGCGGTCGTGCGACGTACCTCCCGAACAAAATTGACGTCCTTTTTTTTCACAAATCAAGCTTTCTTTTGGTGGTATTTGCTCACCTCTGCTGTTTTTATTTTTTGCGCTATAAACAAAAAAAGCGTAAATTTTGAAAAAAAAACACACATTCAGCTAGATTCACGTACAGCCGCCTATCTTTAGGTTGGGGTAGCGCATCCCATTTGCACTACGCCGACGTAACATAGTGAGGCAAGTACTGTATTCACAAAGCACTTGCCTCCTAAGTTACGTCGGCGTATCGCAAATGGCCCGGCGTAACCCCGCCTAATTCAAAATAGGCAGGTAGGGGGTGTGTTGTATGGTAATGAATTCACGATTCGTTACCATACATGTAAATGAAGCGCCGATCTTACGGCGCATGCTCAGTATCACGTTGCAAATACTCCTTGCTTTTCGACGTGAACGTAACCTACGCCCAGCCCCATTCTGAATCGGCTTACGCAAACGACGTAAACGACGTGAAATTCGACGGCTGTCCGACGTCCATACTTAACATTGGCTGCGCCATCTTTTTGGTGGTTTATCTTTACGCCTGAAAACGCCTTACGTAAACGGCGTATCTTACATGCGACGGCCGTGCGTACGTTCGTGAATAGGCGTATCTTGATCATTTGCATATTCTCTGCGTAAATCGACGTACACGCCCCTAGCGGCCAGCGTAAATATGCAGCTAAGATACAACGGCGTAGGAGACTCCTACGCCGGTCGTATCTTAGCAACAGAGAAGCGTATCTCAATTTGAGCATACTGCTTACAGATAAGACGGCGTGGATTCGAACTTACGACGTCGTAAGTCTTTATGAATCTAGCCCAATATTTTTTACTTTTTGCTATAATAAATATAATTTTTTTTTTTAACTATTTTTTTTTCTCAGTTTAGGCCGATATGTAGTCTACATATTTTTGGTAAAAAAAAAAAAAACGCAATAAGCGTATAGTGATTGGTTTGCGCAAAAGTTATAGTGGCTACAAAATAGGGGATAGAATTCTGACATTTTTTTTATAACTTTTTTTTTACTAGTAATACGGCGATCTGCAAATTTTGTCAGGACTGCGATATTATGACGGACACATCGCACACTTTTGACACATTTTTGGGACCATTCACATTAATACTGCGAACAGTGCTATAAAAATGCACTGATTACTGTATAAATGTGACTGGCAGGGAAGGGGTTAACACTAGGGGGGGCGAGTAAGGGGTTAAATGTGTATCCTGGAAGTGATTCTTACTGTGGGGGGGAAGGGACTGACTGGGGAGGTGACCGATGCACGCGCATCGGCATCTTGGTAACGCGCCGGGCCGCTCGCGCCCCCCAGTGGCTGGAGGCCGGAGGCCGTATATAGATGGCCTCCTGGCAATTAAGAGCCGCCGGGCGGGCAGGAAGTGGTTAAAAACTGACACAGGTAACTGTATGGACCATAAAGTGCCTGAATTTGAGCGCCATAATTATTTTTATCTACATTCACATCTATGCATTCTAGTGTGTCATGTTGTTAAAAAAAAAAAACATCAATCAAGCAAGATTTAGGTTCAAGGGAATGTAGATGGTGCTACAGTTATAACTTGAAAATGAATATGAAATTTTACTTTTTTCACCCAGCATGGTATGTTAATGCAGAGTTTGACAAACCCCGGGCGCCAGGTCGCATTTGCGACTAGAATTAGCCACCTGGCGCCTGGGGCGGCACAGCTGAGGTATCCTGTCTCCGTGCACACCCCCCCCCCACGCGATCACGTTGGGCCGCACCGGCCAGTAATTGAGGCCCAGCTTTGCGGTCTTCTGCAGTCCTATGCTTCCTTCTGGAATAGTGTGCCCTCTTGTGGTGGCCGTTGGTATGACTAGACAACCAGCAATGCTAATGGCCTGTTTTCACTGTCCTGCCATCTCCTTCCCTTTACTTAGAACCCCCAAACATTGTATATATTTTTTATTCTAACACCCTAGAGAATAAAATGACAGTCGTTGCAATACTTTCTGTCACACCGTATTTGCGCAGCGGTCTTACAAGCGCACTTTTTTTGGGAAAAAAATACAAGTTTTTTTAATTGAATAATAAGACAACAGTAAAGTTAGCCCATTTTTTCTTATATTGTAAAAGATAATGTTACGCCGAGTAAATTGATACCCAACATGTCACGCTTCAAAATTGTGCCCGCTCGTGGAATGGCGACAAACTTTTACCCTTTAAAATCTCCATAGGTGACATTTAAAAAAATCTACAGGTTGCATATTTTGAGTTACAGAGGAGGTCTAGGGCTAGAATTATTGCTCTAGCTCTAACAATTTTAGCGATACCTCACATGTGTGGTTTGAACACCGCTTTCATATGCGGGCGCTACTCACGTATGCGTTCGCTTCTGCACGCTAGCTTGTTGGGACGGGGCACATTCCTGGCTCCTAACTTTTTTAGCTGGCACCTAGATTCCAAACAAATTTGTCAAGCCCTGTGTTAATGTATCTAACCTGAGAAATATGGGAAGATTTGTCTGATGAATAGGACCTTTAATAACCTTAAGGAAAATTGTAGATTAATGACAAAGGCGCTTCTTTTCATTCACTGTGGGGAAGGAACATTGAAGAACTATCCCCTTGAGGCCAACTAGGTATTCTATTTACTTGTGGTACAAATGCAATCAGCATATTAGTGTTTAACATTTTTCATCCTGACGTAAATTACGTTGGGGCATTAGAAAATAAAACTGCTACTTTGATTTTCGGTGTCTCATCTTCTTTTAGAATGATTCACTTTAATAGTCACCAGTAATAATAAAATATTTATCTCCTTAATTATAGATAATGTGGAATGTGTCTGCTTTTGTGATAAACAATGTATGGATTTTGTTAAATAACTGCAGTATGCCGGCCTGGTAAACAAGCTGTGCAAGCAAATCCCTTTGTTTTGCTTAAGTGCTGTAAGCTTTATATGGAAAGGATACCTTATTTTTTGAATGTTATATTGTACTATTTATCGAATTTAATTATGGTCTCTGAGTTTATTTAGCAATTATGCAAAATTCTATGTTTTATTTTTTTAAGGGGGTTTGGTAATATTCCCAAGGGGGCTAAATTTCTAGTAAAATTAACAACTAGATGGAGTTTGCATGCTTTCCCTGTGACTGTGTGGATTTCCTCCGGGTACTTTGGTTTCCTCCAACACTCCAAAGACATGCTGGTAGGTTAATTGGATCCTTTCTAAATTCACCCTAGTATGAATATGTATGAATGTGAGTTAGGGAACTTAGATTGTAAGCTCCTTGAGGGTAGGGACTGATGTGAATGTACAATGTATATGTAAAGCGCTGCATAAATTGACAGCGCTAAAAAAGTACCTTAAATAAATAAATATACTTTTTGAAAATATACCATGCTTCATTTCTTTTTGCTGCCAGCTACATGCTTGGGTGTTACCAAAGGCTGCAACCTGTGATCCATCCTCAGCAAGGCCCATAAACCTTGCAGGTTGCTCTGGTGAACAGTTTCTTGCTTCAATTTAGGCCCGATCCACACCAATGCATTTTTAGTGCTTTTTGCATTTTGCAGATTTGTACTACAGAACGTGTTCCATAGGAAACCATGTTAAATGTTCTGTAGTGCCTTTGGGCCTTCATTCACCAAGGGACACAAATCCACCACATGGAATTCATGAAAGAGTAAAGCAGCATTATTATGACTATGTGGATAACAATCTTACATTGCAGAGTTGGAAAGATGAGTTTGGTTTGCACTATGAATGCTATTTTTGTACGTTTGCACCATACTTGTATGGTTTCCTGTCCAAAGAACACTGGTAGGTCAACTAACATCCAAACAAACTAGACCTAGAGAGTGTATTAGGGACATCAGACTGTTTTTTCAGAAATATGGACTGGTGCAAATGTTGTTATGTAAGAGAAGGGCTTTTGTATTTGATATTTGACTTTTGATGGTTCAGTATATTTACTTTTTTACTTTTCATTGCAATGAGAGATGAAGGCACTATAATATTAATAATAATACCAAAAAAGTTATAGAAATAATTGCAACATGTGATGAGCTTAAAGTGGACTTTACACTCAAACGCAAGGTCCTCTTATTACATTAGGCATAATTAACCCATGTACGAGTGCTGCATAAATGTGTAAAAAAAGCACCTGTTGAAAAACAATGGTAAAATATATATTTACCTTTTAATTAGACTCCACACTAGAGAGAACAAAGTAACAATTCATCCAGCAAGATCTTAGGAATGAGGAGTATCCCAGACCTTGCGGGAAGATGCTCCAGCACAGTGTAGAAGTATCTTCTGGTATGATTTTTTTACAAAACAAACTGTTCCTTTATTGAAACATTAGCATGGTACAAACACAACAGTGCTTAAAGAGGTTGAAAAACCCTTGTGTTTTTTCACCTTAATGCATTTAATGCATTAAGGTGAAAAAACTTCTGACACGGACCGACCCCCAGCCTGTTTTACTCACCTGAGCCCTTCGTTCCCTCACGGAGACGCTTGCTTCCTCTCTGCCCGGGGTTCTTGGCTCTCAAATGAATAGATTTATAACAGCGCAACCATTGGCTCCTGCTGCTGTCAATTAAATCCAATGACGTGGGCACCTGGGGATGGGGCAGAGTCCGGTATTATGTGTCTATAGACGCAAATGCTGGACCCACAAGGTAAACCCCAGGGAGAGTGCTTCTCCCAGGGGGTTCACCATTGCGAGGAGGAGCCGCGAGCGCTGCCGGGGGACCCCAGAAGACAAGATTTGGGGTCACACTGTGCAATACGAGCTGCACAGTGAAGGTAAGTATGATAGGTTTGTTGTTTAAAAAAAAAAAAGAACACAAAGTTTTAGTGTCACTTTAATGATATGAATATGTGCATACAACAACAATAGTAAAAACATACTGTCCATTTGGCAAGCATACAGGTTATCCAATTCTTCATAGACATCTGAACAGAGTCCCAGTACAGAGTCACTCAATGCATACACCAAGATAGGGTATCGCAGCCACCCCGGTACCTCAGCTAAAGTAAATCGTCAGATGAAATATCCACAGCTAAGCTGTCCATGATTGCCATACACTTTCCAACTTCCTTGGGCAATTTCTACTAATTTGTCAGCTTGTACAAGAGAAGAAAAGCGTTAATGGAATTTTCCCACTAAACCATGGAAGGAAGGGAATGAGCATTCCATTTAAGTATAATTTCTCTCTTAGCATAATATAAGGATATTACAAGTTGTGTGCATCTAGGCCGCTGCTCATCCTCTGAAATACCCAACAATTCCAGAGTAAGAGAAATTGGTAGGGTCAGCTTATGATGGAAATTAATTAGCTCAAACACCTCCATCCAAAACTGAGCCACCCTTGGGCAGCTCCAAAACATGTGGAAGTACGTACCAGTATCTGTCAAACAGAGGGGGGTAATATGGCGATCTCCGAGGATAGATCCTATGTACTGTAACTTTTGGGGAGTATAATACATCCTATACAAGAATTTGGTCTGAATTAAGATTTCTCAAGAGGAAAACATCAATTTCGAGCTTTCCTCAAAACCGTCCTCTCAGTCCTCTCTGTCAAGGTCAGGCAGGTCTGTCTTTCATATCTCCCATAGCCTGTCCGTCTTTGGGGAGTCCATGTTAAGCAGAGCCAGGAAAAAGGGAGGACAAGGGCTTTTCGAAAGACTCCTAGGATAGCAGCTCCTCAATAGAGTCTATAACTAAAGTCGTAATAAACTAGGTAGTCAGGAAATACCAGTCCTCCACACCGCACCGGGAGATGTAAAGTGGACATAGCTAAAGAAAGATGGGCACCCCTCATATAAACAACCCTACACATTAGTCCATCTCCCTGAAGAAGCAGTTAGGTATCCAGATGGAGCAGTTAGAAAAAACATACGTAAATTTAGGAAGGAACACCATTTTGAGAATGTTTATATGCCCAAGGCAATTCAGGGGCAGAGTGGCCCAAGAACCACACTTATCTAACAATTGAAGCAGTAGTGGGTATGAAATTAGGGTATAAAAACTCGATGACTCTTGCCAAATCTGGATACCCAAGTACCAAAACTGGTCAAACCCATCATAGTAGGGTATCCATCGCAGTCTGCTGCGCCTGAGGGTTTAACAGGAAAAGAATAAACTTGGACCAATTGATTTGGATCCCGGAAAAACAGCCAAATTAATTGAAAACATCAAGGAGGAATCAGCGTCGTGGAGGTAGAGGAGAGCATCATAAGCATAAAGTGTAATATTTTCCTCCTGGGGGGCCTACCCTCAATCCCTCAATGAAACAAGTACCCTAAATCAAGATGGCCAAGGGTTCAAGCACCAAGGCAAATAAAGGGGAAGTTAATGGACAGTCCTGCCGAGTACCCCTTTGTAGTGTTAAGGGCTCAGAAAAATAACCAAATCTGTGCATCACTTCCCAAAAGAATTTCCACTTTACTGAATCAAATGACTTCTCTGTATCAAGTGAAGCAATGACTCTCTGGCCACTATTAATATAGGTGGTCGACAGATGTAAGAATAGGCGCCTATGATTTATGTTGGTGCCCTTTCCCAGGCATAAACCCAGTCTGATCTACTTAAATAACATCCTCCAGTACCTTGGAGATACAGTTGGCAATAATTTAGCCAAAATCAAATTGGCAAGGCATCTACATTGATCAGGGAGATCGGCCTAAAGGAGGCACAATCCTCTAGGTCCTTTCCAGGTTTGGGACCCAGCACAATCACAGCCTCTGACTCTGGAAGAGATCCTAAAGGAAAGCACTGCTCCAACAGGGAGGAGAATCTAGGGGCTAGTAGGTCCTGATATAAGGAGAAGAATTCGGTTGGAATGCCATTCGCCCCTGGGGTCTTTCCAGGTTGGAGTTTTTTAAATATCCTCCTGCACCTCTTCAAGGGTAATATCAAGAACTAATATCTGGGTCAAGTTTGGGAAAGTCAATCTGGTCAAGGTAGGAGTTCAGATCTAGGGGGGTATAGGCTACCCTAGTTGAGTATAATGACCTATAATATTGAAGAAATCTAGCATTAATAATCTCATGTGAGTGTAACAAATCCCTGCCAGCGTCCCTGATCTCACTAACATGGGTGGCAGCAAATTGCCCTCTTGCTTCCATTTTTATAACCATGCTCAAATACTTTTTGCACAATGTACAGCATAGATTTCTGAGTAAATTCAATTTGAAGCAGATTAACTTCCCAAAAAGAGTGCAGCGAGGCCCCATAACCAGCTGGATCAGGGTTTGCCACATATGCTGCCTTTTTAAGCTGGACATCTCTCGTTCTAATAAATCAATAGATCTCACAGAGGCCCTCCGAGCTGCAGATAAACGGGACACGTACTCACCCTGAAGACAAGCTTTAAAGACATCCCAAGTTACCGTAGGAGCAGGAAGAATTGGTAAGCCAGTATTGGCACAACCCTTCCAGCATAGTTTCCTGAATAGCCTGATCCTCCATAATCCAATATCTGTACAGTCTCACCATCCTCTGCCCTGGTGGGCCCAGCAACATTGTGATAAGTAATACAGCATGGTCAGAGATGCCTCTAGGGATAATAGAAATGGCAGATACCTGCAGCAACACCGCACGGGAGGCAAATGCCAGATTTATCCGAGAGAGTGTCTATCTTCTGGCATGATTGATGAAACTTTGTGTTCTAACTTCTCAGGATCTTGGTGGAAGCATTGTGATATCTCACCAGCTGTGGCACATGGATGGAAGCTGGGAGTAAAGCTTTCACCCCTTTTATGCAGTGATTATACATAAGGAGAGAGGTCTGATGTATATAAGTGCTGCAGGGATTAGAAAGATAGCAAGTTTATTTACCAAACAATAGCATCACTTACACAGATAAAAACGTTGTGCAGCTCACGGTGCAGAGATTAAGATAACAGCATGGCCTGAAGGATCACAGAAATCTCTGGGATCAACAAGCCACAAAGCAAGACGCTAAACTTGCCAAGGTGGATAACCGTCGGTGGCGTTCATGGCCTCTTCACTCGGCACACACTGTGCATTGTCATGACTGCTTTGTAGTCCAACTCATGCGTGCACAGGAACAACAAAAGAGACTAGAGACAATATATAAGCAATCAATGCAATCCATTAGAACCATATAATCTATACCCATATGGTTCTCCTGTCAAAAGATGTTGCAAAGGCCTTTGATAGGGTAGCATGTCTCCTTTATTAATTAAACCCTTAAACAAACTTAATTGAGAACCTCAAACACTGCTGTGGATAATGTCTGTATACTCCATACCCAATGCCAAAGTGAAAGCAAATAGTATCTTTTCTGATAGCTGTCAAAATTCCAACGTGATTTAGACAAGGATGTCCATTGTCTCTTAGGAACAATTTCTGTGCATCTAATTACATCCTGATATAACAGGGGTACATGTGGAATCAGAATCCCATAAAACTGCGTTGTATGCAGATGATTTATTTCTTTGTCACCAAACCTCAAGTCACCCTACGTCGAAATGCTCTAAAAGATGTTGACATATATGGCTCCTTTTTAAATCAGAAAATAAATTATTACAACTCACCAGCTCTGAATATCACATTAAATGGTTTGTAATCCTATGCATTAAGGTGAAAAAAAATCTGGCAGTCACCGGCCCCCCAGCCCCCCCATTATACTAACCTGAGCCCTGGAATGTCCCGCGGCGAGGACGCGATGTCTCTCTGCCCGGGGTTATCGGCTCTTGATTGGATAGATTGATAGCAGCGCAGCCATTGGCTTCTGCTGCTGTCAATCAAATCCAATGACGCAGGTGCCGGGGGCTGGGGGCGATTCCTGCATTCAGCGGCTATGTACGCCGAATGCTGGACTCTGGAGCGCACCCGCAAGGTAACCCCTCGGGAGGATGCTTAGGGGGTTATCTGATGTAGGGAGGCGCTGTGAGAGCTGCCGGGGACCCCAGAAGACGGCGTTTGGGGTAACTCTGTGCAAAAGGACCTACGCAGTGGAGGTAAGTATGACATAAAAATTCAAACCTTTACAATCACTTTAAGGCAAAAGATAGTACAGACACTTTGGGCCAGATCCACAAATATCGGGCGTAACTTAACTTTTCCCATTTAAGTTACACTGCCGCAAATTGGCCAAGTTAGTGCCCGATCCACAAAGCACTTACCTTGAAATTTGCGGCGGTGTAACTTAAATGTGTCCGGCGCAAGGCGTGCCGAATCTAATGGGGCGAGTCCCATTTAAATTAGGCGCACTCCCGCGCCGGACGTACTGCGCATGCTCTGTCAGGTAACTTACCCGACGTGCATTGCGCTAACAGACGTCGCTCCGACGTCATTTTCTTAGACGGTAACGTAAATGGCGTCCAGCGCCATTCACGGACGTCTTACGCAAACGACGTAGAGTTTGAATTTTCGACGCGGGAACGACGGCCATACTTAATAGGGCCTAGTCAAATAGGACTCAGCCCTATTTTTACACGGCGTAACTCGACGTAAACGACATAGATTTAGAGCGACGGGCCCGTCGGAGCGTTCGTGGATCGCCGTAAGTGTTCATTTGCATATTCTACGCCGGCCGCAATGGCCTCGCCACCTAGCGGCCGGCCTAGAATTGCATCCTTAAGATCCGACAGTGTAATTCAATTACACATGTCGGATCTTCTGTCTATCTCTTGGAAACTGATTCTGTGGATCAGTTCCAAAGATAGAAACAGGGATACGACGGCGTATCAGTAGATACGCCGTCGTATCTCTTTTGAGGATATGGCCCTTAAAGATTACCTCCATTCCACTGGACCCCTAATCAGGGCCAGATTAAGAACATCATGGGCCTGGTGCTGAGGATTTTGGTGGGGCCTTTTAGGCTGCATTCACACCTCCGCGACAAGTAACGCCGCGTACGCGGCGTATTTTGCCGCGAATAGTGTAACTTTTTTTTTTACAAATCCTTCCTATTGCTTTGTATGGCCGAACGCCAATGCTGCCTGAAAAAAAGGGTCCGGGACTTTTTTTCATGCCGCAGGTGTACGGCGTCTATGAGATGTAAACCATCTCATAGACAGCAATGGGAATTCTCCCCTCCAGCGGTACGAGCGGCCGGCGTCGGGCGTTTTGTCGCGGAGGTGTGAATGGGGTGTAATAAATAATAAATAAATGCGTGGGAATGACATGAACGCAGCCCAGCCAAGGCAAGTGACCAAAGGCACAGAACCCAGAAGGAAGACCGGGTGAAGATAGAAGTGTCCAGGCCCCGCCTGATTCATCGCAGCACTGGAGGGCTCAGTCTGAAAATTTAGGTGTACACTAATGTGCTAATATGCTGTGCATACTTGTATGTTGTGGCATAATCTACCCCAGGGCCTCTAAAAAGTAGTAATGTCAGGAAAGTTTACTACCGCTTTATTATCACAGGATCCCAGGAGCCTCTCATGGGGCCCCCTACTGACCCGGTGGCCCTTGGGCAGTGCCTAAGTGCACAGTTGCCAACATTTAAAAAATATTTTCAGGGCCACTTTTTTATATAAGTGCTATATTTAGAGTAGCAGAAACCCCCCGATGTTCGTCTATACATCATAGTAGTAATCACAAAATTAAATGAGTACTAATAATGGGGCAGAACAAATATGAGAACTGAGATTTCCTTTAGTTGAACTAACAAAAGTGTGTCCATTCTAGAGCTGGTAACATTGAGGATATTCAGTATAATTTTAAAGAACTGTTTTTGTGGGTAAGCGACATAGGGGAGGAGTATGGACGGTATATAAGTGGGAAGTATGTGCAGGTGAGGGAGAGGAATGTGGAGGGTCTAACAGTGGGAACTATGTACAGGAGAGGAGTACAAAGGGTACGGAAAAAAGCACTATGTACAGGAGAGGAGTGTGAAGAGTATGACAATGGGCAGTATGTGCAGGAAGAGTGAGGGGGTATGACAGAGGGTAGTACGTACCAGAGAGAAGTGTGGAGGGTATGATGGGGCAGTATGTACAGGAGAGGAGTGTGGAGGGTATGACAGTGGGCAGTATGTACAGGAGAGGAATGTAGACGGTATGATAGTGGGCTCTATGTATAGGAGAGGAGTATGGAGGGTATGACAGTGAACACTATGTATAGGAGAGGAGTGTGGAGGGTATGACAGTGGGCACTATGTATAGGAGAGAGGAGTGTGGAGGGTATGACAGTGAGCAGTATGTACAGGAGAGGAGTGTGGAGGGTGCGACAGTGGGCACTAAGTACAGGAGAGAAGTGTATGACAGCAGGCACTATGTACATGAGAGGAGTGTGAAGGGTATGACAGTGGGCGCTATGTATAGGAGAGGAGTGTGGAGGGTATGACAGTGGGCACTATGTACAGGAGAGGAGTGTGTAGGGTATGACAGTGGGTACTATGTATAGGAGAGAAGTGTGGAGAGTATGACAGTGGGCACTATGTACAAGAGAGGAGTGTGGAGGGTATGACAGTGAGCACTATGTACAGGAGTGGAAGGATATTTAGGGACTGAGTAGTGGTTAAGCGGGTCATACATGGATTGAAATTACGCCAATTATGCAGAGACCAGCCATAGTCAATCTATGTATGGGCTAGCTGGTTTTACACAAGTCAATCTATTAATCAACTTGAGTACAACCAGCCTGTTTTTTTTTCTTAAAACAATCAGTGCTGCCAGCTAAAGTTAGCAACACTGATCATTGTACGCACTGGCAGAACACAATAACACTGCAGGAGTGATTCCCCCATCCACAGGTCAGCAGGTGAGAGGGTGTGTGGGGACAGGCTGGGGAGAGATACTAGTCAGCAGGTGAGAGGGTGTGTGGGGACAGGTGAGAGGGTGTGTGGGGACAGGCTGGGGAGAGATACTAGTCAGCAGGTGAGAGGGTGTGTGGGGACAGGTGAGAGGGTGTGTGGGGACAGGTGAGGTGTGTGGGGACAGGTGAGAGGGTGTGTGGGGACAGATGAGAGGGTGTGTGGGGACAGGCTGGGGAGAGATACTAGTCAGTGGCTGGGTAGGCACTGGTAGTATCAGAGCCAGATACACACAGGTTACATATGCCACGATCGTTAGAGCAAGAGCAATAATTCTAGTACTAGACCTCCTCTGTAACTCTAAACATGTAACTTAAAAAAATTTAAAGCATCGCTTAGGATACCAAAAAAAATTGTGCTAACTTAACTAACTGTTTTTTTTAATGAATGAAACATTTTTTTCCAAAAAAACATGTTTGAAAAATTGCTGCGCAAATACCATGCTAGAGCTGCACAATTAATCGTTAAAAAAATCGTGATCTCGATTCAACCCCCCTGACGATCTTCAATGCAGAGTTTGCCGATTCTTTCTTATAACAAGTGGAGAGACGTTCAGCTATCAAAAGAAAATATCTGGGCAGTCTGCCAAGTTTTTAACCACTTGAGATCCGCGCTATAGACGAAATACGTCCGCAGCGCGGCTCTCAAGTGCCAAGTGGCCGTTTAAAAACGGCCTTTATGTGCATTACCCGCGCGCGCCACTGGATGGCGCGCGGCGGGTAAAAACTGTCCCGACGCATCGCCGAAGACCCGATGCGTGTACCTGGCGGCCGCGATGTCCGCCGGGTACACGCGATTGTCGGTGACACGGCCGGTAACAGCAGGGACGTGGAGCTCTGTGTGTAAACACAGAGCTCCACGTGCTGTCAGAGGAGAGGAGACCGATCTGTGTCTCTTGTACATAGGGACACAGCATCGGTCCCCTCCCCCAGTCACCCCCCTCCCCCCACACAGTTATAACACACCCAGGCTACACAGTTAACCCCTTCCTCACCCCCTAGTGTTAACCCCTTCACTGCCAGTCACATTTATACAGTAATTCGTGCATTTTTATAGCACCGATCGCCGTATAAATGTGAATGGCGCCAAATTTGTGTCAAAAGTGTCCGATACGTCCGCCGCAATATCCCAGTCCCAATAAAAATCGCAGATCGCCGCCATTACTAGTAAAAAAAAAAAATAATAAAAAAAATCATAATTCTGTTCCCCATTTTGTAGGCGCTATAACTTTTGCGCAAACCAGTCGCTTATTGCGATTTATTTATTTTTTTTACAAAAATACGTCGAAAAATACGTATCGGCCTTAACTGAGAAAAAAAATAGTTTTTTTAAAAAAAATTGGGATATTTATTATAGCAACAAGTAAAAAAAATATATATTTTTTTTAAATTGTTGCTCTTTTTTTGTTTATAGCGCAAAAAATAAAAACCGCAGCGGTGATCAAATACCACCAAAAGAAAGCTCTATTTGTGGGGAAAAAAGGACGCCAATTTTGTTTGGGAGCCACGTCGCACGACCGCGCAATTGTCAGTTAAAGCGACGCAGTGCCGGACGCTGAGATTTCGCCTGGGAACGAAGGGGGTTTATGTGCCCAGTAAGCAAGTGGTTAACAGGAAACATTGTAACTAACCTTCCTTCTTAGATCAAAGGGATACACTTCTGTGTGTAAAGAAAAAATCTGGGCAGTCTGCGAAGTTTGTAAACAAAATGAAAAATTGTAACTAACTAACATTGTAACTAAATTTAACCACTTAAAGTCCAACACTTGTTTCTTAAGTTAAAAAGCAATATTATTTGCTAGAAAATTACTTGGAACTGCCAAACATTATATATATTTTAGCAGAGACTCTAGGGAATACAATGGCCATTGCTGCAATATGTTATGTCACACTGCATTTTCCCACTTCAATGAATAATAAAAACCATAAAAACAAAACAGTGAAGTTAGCCCATTTTTTTGTTTTTTTTGTTTTAATGTGAAAGATGATGTTACGCCGCAACAATCGTGAGAGAATCGTGATCTATCTTCTAAGCAAAAAAATTACAATTCTCATTTTAGCCAGAATCGTGCAGCTCTGTACCCTGCAACATAAAAAGTGCAAAGACCACCATAGAGTAATTTTCTAGCAAAAAACAAATGATGATTTTTACATGTAGTAGAGAAGTGTCAGAATTGGCCTGGGTGGCAAGGGGTTAATTACCATGAGTAATATACAAATAATTATTATAAGCACTGTGATCCTATCAGTCTGCTGTAGTGTGTCAGCTTGTATTTATATTGGCCGCTCTGAATGTAGCTTCTGACAGGCTGTGCAAGCAGGCCCGTATCTCCGGAACCATAAATGATAGCCGTCCCATATTTTAACCAGTTGTGGGGTAGCTCTTCCCATGCCTACCCCCAAATGTGGGGTTTCTGTGACCTCTGGTCATCGAGCTACAACCCCCCAAATTCGATCTTAAAAAAAAAAATTACCTGGTTTGGATATCAAATTCTAATGCCCTAACCTGTAATCTTTGCCTGCTAATAGATAGCACATTGATGACAGTGGCAAAATGGCAGAAAAATGGCTTCATCTGACCCAAACTTTCCTCTATTCAACTAATATTCCAAAACTCCAGCTCCCCCCCCCCATAATTAAGGGAGAGAAGTACTTACAATCCCTCAAATGCTATCAACACAGGATTACTACATCAAGACATTCGTGGCACCTCAAAGTCCAAAGATCTGGATGTTTGGGGCTACTTACTGATCAAATACCTTGTCAATTCTGTCCCCTCATGAGTCTAATTACCCCTTTAAAACAACTGTCAACTGTGCATGAACCAATCCCAATCCAAAGCCATACCATAACACATCTACGAAGTACAGAATAGAAGGTGTACCCAAACACAAAGATACAATATACAAAAAAAAGTATTCATACCCCTTGAAATTTTCTACATTTTGTCAGGTTAAATCCAAAAACATAAATGTATTTTATGTATATGATAGACCAACACAAAGTGGCACATAATTGTGAAGTGGAAGGAAAATTATAAAAAAAAATGTATCATTATTTACAAATAAATATGTTAGAAGTGTGGCATGCATTTGAAATGAGCCCCCCTGAGTCAATACATTTAGAACCATCTTTCGCTGCATTACATTGAATAGACATAAGTCTATTTGGGGATGTCTCTACCAGCTTTGCACATATAGAGAGTGACATTTTTGCCCATTCTTCTTTGCAAAATATCTCAAGTTCTGTCAGATTGAATCAAGTCTTGCCACAGATTCTCAATTGGATTTAGGTCTAGACTTTGATTGGGCCATTCTATTACATGAATATGCTCTGATGTAAACCATTCTATTGTAGCTCTGGCTGTATGTTTAGGGTTGTTGTCCTGCTGGAAGGTAAACCTCCGCCCCAGTCAAGTCTTTTGCAGATTCTAATGCTGCGTAGACACGATTGTAAATTCCGACAAGAAAGGTTTAATGTGAGCTTTTGGTCAGAAATTCCAATCGTGTGTAGGCTCCATCTGACTGTTTCTTTCGGAATTTCCAACAGCAAAAATTTGAGAGCTGGTTCTCAATTTTTCGTCAAGAAAAGTTCTTATCGGAAATTCCGATCGTCTGTATGCAATTCCAACGTGCAAAAAAATACAGGTCAGGTAAGTGAGAGAACAAGAGGCCTCTTGCTTGACAATTCAAAAAGAGTAAATGTAAAGGGTCCATCTAAAAGGGCAAGCTTAGAACGCAGAAAAGATCTATGTTGATAATATTGTTCTGATTTTTAAAAGCACTGGCCCAGATTCAAGAAGCTATTGCCCCCGCGCAACCATAGGTTGCGCGGCGCAATAGCTGTTTTGCTCCCGCATAGCGAATGCCCCTGATTCAGGAACATCGCTACGCGGACTGCAGCCTAGGATATGACAGGCATAAGCCTCCTTATGCCTTCATATCTCAGGCTGCATTCTTGCGTTGTCCGCTAGGGGGCGCGGCCATTGTGATCGGCTTATAGTATGCAAATTGCATACTACCACCGATTCACAAAAGTTGCGCGGGCCCTGCGCACGCAAGGTACGGAGTTTCCGTACGGCGACTTTAGCGCAAGGTTGCTCCTGCTATAGCAGGGGCAACCAATGCTAAAGTATAGCCGCCCTTCCCGCTCGTGAAATTTAAATTTCACGTCGTTTACGTAAGTGATTCGTGAATGGCGCTGGACGCCATTCACGTTCACTTAGAAGCAAATGACGTCCTTGCGACGTCATTTGCCGCAATGCACGTCGGGAAAGTTTCCAGACGGAGCATGCGCTGTTCGCTCGGCGCGGGAGCGCGCCTAATTTAAATGATTCCCGCCCCCGGCGGGATCATTTACATTAGGCGCCCTTACGCCGGGCTATTTAGCATAGCACCCGCGCAATTTACGGAGCTACTGCTCCGTGAATCGCAGGCATATCAAAATATTTGCGTGGGCGCAGAGCAAAACTCGTTGCCCTTTGCCCACGCAAATATTGCGCAGATCTACCTGAATCTGGCCCACTATTCTTATGGGTATCGTACTTTCCCTTTAAGATATTTTATTTGTATCTTATGTCACAGTGTGTCCTGAAAAGGCACAGGAGTGATCTGACCAACATCACATGATCTATAAATAGCTGAGGCATGAACTTAACTGTGAAGCTTGCGTATGACAGTATGACAGGGCAGCCTTTACTATTTGGTGTCATAAGTATAGACCAAATGCCTGTCAGTTATTGCAGTTTAAGGCAGCCTGTACACAAATTTGTATCCCAGATCAAATCTTCTCACCGATGGCGCCTTGCAGACTACATTTTCAAAGGTGCAAAAAGGGCCAGTGTGGTAGCATTCCTCCTATCTTAGTGCATCTATACCTACTCTTCTCAAAAGTCCTGTTCAGCCACATAAATGCGGTACAAAGATAGATGTTGTAAAACAGGCATGTCAACCTAGTGTTTATGTTTTAAATATTATCCACTTTCACTTTCCTTATGCCGCGTACACACGTGAAAAATGACATTTTTTTTAATGTTATTATAAACGATTTTGTGTAGGCTCCAGAGCATTTTTCATGACGGGAAAAATGGCCATTTAAAATTTAGAACATGGTCTATTTTTTGCGACGTTTTTCACGTTGTCGTTTTTCAGAAGTCGTGAAAACGGTCGTGTGTAGGCTTTAATGACGTTAAAAAAACGCGCATACTTAGAAGCAAGTTATGAGATGGGAGCGCTCGTTCTGGTAAAACTAGCGTTCGTAATGGAGATAGCACATTTTTACGTTGTAACAGACTGAAAAGCACGAAGACTGAAAAGCGCGAATCAACTCTCAACAAACTTTTACTAACACGAAATCAGCAAAAGCAGCCCCAAGGGTGGCGCCATCTGAATGGAACTTCCCATATAGTGCCGTCGTACGTGTTGTACATCACTGCGCTTTGCTTGAGCATTTTTTTTTCACGATCATGTTTAGGCAAGGCAGGCTTGTGTGTTGTCTCTCCTTGGTCTTATGTGATTTCTATGGTTTTTGTACTGTTTTGGTTTTATGGTGTTATATTGTTGTTTTATTAGTTGATTTTAACTGTGGTACATATTTTATATTGTTATTATGTTAATTTATGCCTGTAACACTCGGTCTTGTTGTGAATTGTTAAAGTCTGGAAGCGTTTCGATACCTTCGGGTGATTCTACGCTATACAAGCAATAAGCAATAAACAATAAACAATTGATAAGAATCACGTAAAAAAAAACTTGTTTTTTTCTAGACCATTAAAAATGGTTGTGTGTACGCGGCATAATGGCTGTTTCACAGTTTTTACATTTAAAACAAATACGATCTTTTGTATTGACTACCCCTCCTTAATAAAAATAACCCATCCTTCCCTGCCCCAGAAGCATACCTACCTCTATATTGGACGGCTAAGCTGGCAGCAGTGTTCACAATTTTTGGCCAAAATCTTTGCTAAGTCGATTCCTATAGACTCCTATAGGGCTATTCCTGGGTGTCTTTATATCAGGAAAAGGGCTTCATAAAATTTTGGGCAATGACTGCAGTGATTGGATTTTGGCTTGAGATCCTAAAGACAGCTGCAGGCTAGGGCTGTCAGATAGTGGTATGTAACCATCTGGGGTGGGAACGGGGCAGTGTCGGTTTATAAGGGGTTAAGGACATAGGCAAAAAGTTGAACTGTACTTTCATGAAAGTACAGTTAACCTATCATTATGCCTCAATTAATTATTTGACGTTAGACCTAAGTGGGGCATTCCTCCTGCAGAATGGGTATGGCCCATTAAAGTCCATGGGACTTGATTTTTACAAGCCGCTTAAACACAGCACAAGAGGCTGCACCTTAGGAGGAGCTAAATACAGACATGCATGTGGGTGTGACTGATTGTGCTGAGGAGGTTATAGAGAGGGGGAATGTTCTAATAAATGTGAACCTGTACTTTAAAGCAGTATTAAACCCAAAAACAAAAATGTTATATATTTCAGATTAGATGTAATGGGTGCATTAGTATTCCTCTTTTAGTTTTTTCCCTCCTTTATTTTTAGCTAGTGATCCAGCCAGTAAGTCTGTTATTTTTTTACTTTCTTAAACAGGCGAAGTTGGGCAGCAAATAGAGCAGTTGAGATGTTGAGACAATAGCTGGATTTTGGCTTTAATGTGTTAGTCAATAAAATCTACTAGTCAGATGCCCTGTACACACGACTGGTTTTCCTGACATGCCAAAACCCGACGTTTTTCCCGTGATTCCTCTCAAGCCTGCCTTGCATACACACGTTCAGTCAAAAAAACGCGGTGACGTCCAACACGTACGACGCCACTGTAAAGGGGACGTTCTATTCAAATGGCGCCACCCTTTGGGCTGCTTTTGCTGATCCTTGTGTTAGTAAATGTTTGGTGAGAGACGATTCGCGCTTTTCAGCATTGTGCTTTTCAGTCTGTTAGGCCGCGTACACACGGTCGAACATGTCAGCTGAAACTGGTCGGCGGACCAGTTTTCGCGGACATGTCCGACCGTGTGTACGGCCTAGCGGACAGGTTTCCAGCGGACAAAAGTTTCTTAGCAAGCTAAGAAACTTGTCCGCTGGAAACATGTCCGTCGGACATGTCCGATGGTTAGTACACCTAATCGGACATGTCCGAATTGATTCGACGCATGCGTGGAAGCATTGCACTTCCGTGTTTGAGAATGTCGGTGTCTTCTACGTCACCGCGTTCTCTGTCCGCGGGGATTTTGGTCTGATGGTGAGTACACACATCAGACCAAAAGCTCCCAGGAGACATGTCCGATGAAAACGGTCTGCGGACCGTTTTCATCGGACATGTCTCCTTGTGTGTACAGGGCCTTACAGCGTGACGAATGTGCTATCTCCATTACGAGCGCTAGTTTTACCAGAACGAGAGCTCCCGTCTCATACTTGATTCTGAGCATGCACGTTTTTTCCTCCTGGGAAAAGCATACACACACGACCGGTTTTCCCGACCAATCTAAAAAATGGCAGTTTTCTCGTCCGGAAAACCGGTCGTGTGTACAAGGCATAACACTACCCTCTTCTGAAACTGACAATGCTGCTGTGCAAAGGTGGCTCATTTGCTTCTCCATAGAGTAGAGCCACCCCAAGACAGGAGGTGTGTTACTGGCCAGATCACTAGGTGAAAAAAAAGGAAAGAAAAAGACTAAAAAATTTAAAAACTAATGCAGCCACTAGTCATAAGCTGCAATATATGACATTTTTGTTTTTGGCTTAATACAGTAAGCAAAGTAAAGATGTACAGTACCTCAAGTAAGTAGGTGTACACATTCTGGTTGTTAGGTACTTTAGTGCACTTGTTGGATGTGCTAACAAGCAACATAAAAGACTTCATAAAATAAAGATATTAAAAGCAGAAGTATTATTTGCATAAATTTGCAAAATGTCAACACCATCCAGTACTTATAATGTGCCTCTGCAAACAGGAAAGATCTCAATTTATTAGCGTACTTCAAGTTACTCACATCATTTTAATTCATATATTTTTTTACTGGCCAGTAACAATTAAATCCATGCATTTCACAATAGGAAATTCTTTGTAATGGAATGGGGTATTCTAAGACAAAGATCAAATGCGATAACACTGTCTACAGATAATGGCCCGGATTCAGAAAGCACTTACGCCGACGTATCTACTGATACGCCGCGTAAGTGCACAGATGCGCCGTCGTATCAATGCGCCTGATTCTGCAAGCAAGATACGCCTGAATTTTGGCTTCATACGACCGACGTAAGTTTCCTACGCCGCTGTATCTTGTGCGCATATTTACGCTGGCCGCAAGGGCGCTTCCATTGATTTACGCGTTGAATATGTAAATGAGCGAGATACGCCGATTCACAAACGTACTTATGCCCGTCGCTGTAATCTATGCCGTTTACGTAAGGCTTACGTCCGACGTAGCATTAAGCCTCATAAAGCAGGTGTAAGTCATGTTAGGGTATGGATGTCGGAACAGCCGTCGTATTTTACGTCGTTTACGTAAGTCGTACGTGAATGGGGCTGGGCGTAGGTTACGTTCACGTCGTAGGCATTGAGCCGTCGGATCTTAGGGAGTAAATTTGGCGTGATTCTGAGCATGCGCGCGCATGCGCCGTTCGTTCGGCCCTTCATTTGCATGGGGTCACGGTTAATTTAAATGTATCACGCCCACTACCTTCCTACTTTGAATTAGGCGGGCTTACGCCGGCCAATTTACGTTACGCTGGCGCAACGTAGGGAGCGAGTGCTTTGTGAATACTGCTCTTGCCTCTCAGAGTTACGTCGGCGTAGTGCATATGAGATGTGCTACGCCGGCACAAAGATGTGCCGAGCTACCTGAATCTGGCCCGATCTATTCTAAACATTTTTCAAGCATTACAATCTAAAGGTAAATGCTGTTAATTCTTATACTATCAAATGTCCTATTGGTCTGAATAAATATTTGCCTGGTAGGGGTCCAGGTAGACATGATTACTTTCTACATGTGTACAGAGTTTTTCCAAGCAAAATAAACTACCTTTTAAAAGGTACATGACATTTCGCTTTGAACAACCTCTGTCGTCTTCTTGTCTTATTGATCATTGTATTTGGACTACACAAGCAACAAAGGCAATTGTTCTCTTCACTGAAACATGTTTTATTACTGCCATTATACCCACTTTCTATATGACCATGTAACCTTTTACCCCCTTTGTGGGAACATAGCAAATGTCTGAATATTGAATGCTCTCTCTCTTAATGAAATCTTCTGAAACTAAAAGATACATGACATGCATGACATTACACACTGGGGAAAAATACATATGATACATTTAAGTTATATAGTGTAGATTTTAGTACTAACCTCAGTTTTCTTATACAGAATTATATCATCTTCCTTCAGACTATGATCAGTCCCATCAATAATCTATCACACCATGTCAGAGTCACTTGTTAGGTGTCAGAATCAGTTGCCAGAGTTATTTGTCAGGTGTCAGAGTCACTAGTCAGATGTCAGAGTCACTAGTCAGACGTCTTATGAGACATATGATACGTTCAAGTTATTTGGTGTAGATTTTAGTACAAACCTCAGTTTACTCTGTGTTCCTTATACAGAATTCTAGCATCTTCCTTCAGAATTAAGTCAGAAATCCAGCAAACCCACTGTAGTATATCAGAGTTGAACACTCTGGGGCAGATCCACAAAGATCTGCCCCGGCGCAGCGTATCTGAGATACGCTACGCCGCCGTAACTTACTTTTTTGTTTTGAATCCTGGAAGAATTTGCGCCGTAAGTTACGGCGGCATAGTGTAACTCTCGCGGCGTAACTATACGCCACTATAACTTTAACTATACGCCACCAAACAGCAGCTTTAACTATACGCCGGAAAAAGCCGACTAGAGACGACGTAAAAGAATTCAACGGCCGCTCGTACGTTTGTGGATCGTCAGAAATAGCTCATTTGCATACTCGACGCGGATTACGACGGGAACGCCACCCAGCGGACGCTGAAGAATTGCATCTAAGATCCTGTCGGATCTAACCCAGATGCCGTCGTATCTTGTTTTGAGGATTCAAAACAAAGATACGACGCGGGAAATTTGAAAGTACGCCGGCGTACTCGCTTTGTGGATCTGCCCCTCTGTTTGCAGATCAGGGTTGGTTCTAAACTCTCTTACCAACTAGCTTTGTGGTTTACCTTACATTGCCCCCCCCCCCCCAACGGGCAGCCTCCAGATGCCCATCTGGGTCATCTTCTTGGTGTGAGTTTGGAAAAACTTTCTTACCAGTCTTGGGGCATGAACATTGCCTTCCGGTTCCCAAGAGTTCTCTTCCAGATCATAACCCTTCCACTTTATTAGATACTGAGTGAGACATCTCCTCTTTCTGCAGTCTACAATGGCCTCAGTTTCATATTCCTCCTCATCATAAATTATGGTTGGTGTTGGTTACAGCCAAGAAACGGATCTTTAACAGCAGGTTTTAATAGAGACACATGAAAAACTGGATGGATTTTATACATTTCTGGTAGTGAAAGTTCATAAACTGTCTGATTAATTCTTCTTTTTACAGGAAATGGGCCAATGTACTTGGAAGGACAAGCAAGTTTCAAATTGATGGTTGATAGCCAAACCTTTTTTGCTAGGTTTGAGATCCAGGTCACCCCTTCTTTTCTTATCAAAGAATCTCTTACTGTCCTGTTGGGACTTAGCGATAGCTTCCTGTAGAATTTTTTTGTTAGATGGTAGAAGCTTCATTCTCTCATGAACTGCTACTACAGGTGCATCTGATATTATACCAGCTAAGAAAGATGGCTTAAACCCCAAATTTGCAAAAAATGGGGTTTGTCATGTAGCATAATGAACAGAGTTATTGTAAGAGAAGAGGAAGGAGTGAAGCCCAGTTATCTTGTGTAAAGGAAATGGAGCATCAAAGGTATTGTTCTAGGGGTCTGGTATGTGCTCTCAGTCTGGCTGTTCATTTGGGGATGGTATGTCGATTTTAAATGACTTGCAAAGTTCTTTCCAGAATCTGGATGTAAACTGAACCCCTTGATCAGAGGTTATATTTTGTGGAACCCCATGCAGTCTTACTATTTCCTTGACAAATGCTTGCATAGTTTCTACTGCCGATGGTGTTTCAATCATCAGCACAAAGTGTGCCATTTTGGATAACCTATCAATTATTACAAAAATGGTTGTGAAGTTTTCAGACAGTGGGAGTTCAACAATGAAATTCATGTTAATCATTTCCCCATGGCTTGTTAGGAATGGGCAAAAGCCTTAGTAGATCCCAGACTTTCGTCTTGTCACCCTTGTTTCAGATACATATTTCACAGGCCTTTATATAGCCCTGATAGAGTTCCAGTGTCTTGCATACTCCAAAATGCCCAGCCAGGGCATGGTGGTGGCACAGATTCAGAATTACCACATGCAAACTTGAAGAAACAAACACCCTTTGCTCATGAAGGAACAAGCCGTCCTGCTCCTGCAACTGCAAATCACGTGGTGGACCCTCTTCTCTTATAGGCTTGCTTGAACTGTGACACTAAATCTCCTTGGAGTAACAAGAAACTCTGTGGAGACAGAATGGTATCAGGCTGGATAGACTCTGCTTCCTCTGGGAACATGCGTGACCGAGCATCGGGTTTTCCATTCTGGTCTATAGGTGAAATCAAAATGAGAATCATGAAAAGAACAAAGCCCATCTAGCCTGGCAGGGTCTTAAACCTTTGACTGTACGGATGTACTCCAGATTCTTATGATCTGTGAAAATCAGGATCGGATGATTAGGTCCCTCCAGCAGGTAACACCATTCATCTAAGGCAGACTTGATGGCAAGTAATTCACGATCCCCAACATCGTAATTCTTTTCCGGGGGACATTTTCTTTAGAAGAAGGATATTAGATGTAGCATTGACTTGGCACCCTGGCGTTGTGACAGGATGGCACCAACTGCATTTTCTGAAGCATCCACCTCAAGGACAAAAGGCAAAGCATGATCAGAGTGTTGTAGAATCGGTGCAGATGTGAATAGAGCTTTTAACTTGTTGAAGGTCTGTTGTGCTGCTGGTGTCCACTGGAATTGAGTATTCTGTTTGGTGAGATGGGTAATGGTACTGATAATGGCTGAAAAGTTCCTGATAAATTTACAGTACAAATTGACAAAACCAATGACTCTCTGGACCCCCTTGTGATGTGCTGGAGTAGGCCAGTCAAGAATGGCACAAACTTTCTGTGGGTCCATTGAAATGCCTGAGGTCCAGATGATCAGTCCCAAGAACTAGATTATCTCTTTCTCTAACTTGCATTTTTCAGCTTTAGAATACAACCGGTGATCCTGGAGGCGACTGCAAACCATTTTGACCTATTCTCTGTGTTCTTCCAAGGATGGAGAAAATATGAGGATATCATCAAGGTAGACGATCATAAAAAGATCAAGAAAGTCTCTAAAGATATTGTTGAAAAGTAGCTGGAACTTGTGGACAAGTCTGGGTGGGTCGTGAGTGTCCAGATCTTTCCTTTCTCGGATTCTACGATCCAGTTGTATAGCGAGCTGGATTCGATTTAATGCCCTGTACACACATCAAAGAACGAGCCAAATGTTGGTAACAAATGGCAGCGAAGATACGATCGGCAGCAGGAGAGACAGGAGCAAGATACTGGCTGGTGAAGGCACAATATTCTGGCAACCAGGATGTGCAGAGACATGGCTTAAATCAGGAAGTTCATGGGAAGAGCAAAGAGTTCAAGGTTCAAAGCAAACAAGATTCAAGACAAGATCAAGGAATTGTCTAAAGAACTATCCAAGGAACTGTCCAAGGAGCTGTCCAGCATTCCAGGTGGCTTAACAAGCAGAGTCACTGCCAGGCAAAGGAGAGGTCCCAGGTTCAAGCCCAGGTCCAAACAGTACTCCCCCCCTCCCAGGATGTCCCCTGGACGTCTTTGGTCCAGGTTTCTGAGGAAACCTATGGTGGAATTCCCTTGTTAATCTAGGGGCATGAACATTCACTTCAGGCTCCCAAGAATTTTCTTCTGGCCCATATCCTTCCCATTGAACCAAATATTGCAATTTGTTCCTAGAGATCCTGGAGTCAAGAATATTTCCCACCACAAATTCTTCTTCACACTGTAACTCAACAGGTGGAGGAGGAGGATGAATTCTTCCAGAAAAAGTATTTTCATGAAACGGTTTGAGTAGCGATATATGAAAAACAGGGCGAATCTTCATATTGCCAGGAAGTTTTAGGCGAAAAGTGACCGGGTTCATTTGAGCAGAAATCTCAAAAGGTCCTATAAACTTTTGACCCAACTTAGCACATGGAACCTGAACCTTCAAATTTTTGGTAGATAAACCAAACTTTGTCACCTACGTGAAAGGTGGAAATAGACCTACGATGTCTGTCAGCGGCCTTCTTGTAATATTCCTGCGCCTCCTTCAATGTATCAGTCAATTTCTCCTGGATCTCATGTAATGAACTTAGTCTGTTGGTAACAGCAGGAAATGAAGTTGAGATAGGGAGATCAGGAAAAAATACCGGATGATACCTATGTTTAAGAAAAATTAGCTTTGTGGAGCTATGTTTAGAGTTATTATAAGCAAACTCTGCTGTAGGAAGGTAGTCCACCCAGTTATTCTGAAGATTACTCACGAAACATCGAAGGTATTGCTCCAGAGTTTGATTTGTCCTCTCGGTCTGACCATTAGACTGTGGATGAAAGGCCGAGAACAAATTAATTGTTATACCCAAAGCTGAGCAAAAACATCTACAACATTTTACAGTAAACAGTACCCCTTTGTCAGACACCACATCATCAGGAATTCCATGAAGTTTAAAAACTTCTCGAACCACTACCTCAGCAGTATGTTCGGTGGAGAGGGTACCCCCTTAACTGGAATAAAATGAGCCATCTTAGTGAGATGGTCAATGACTACCAGAATGGTGATTATCCCTTTTGAAAGAGGAAGGTCGACCACAAAGTCCATAGAAATTGACCCCCATGGTCTTGATGGAACAGGCAGTGGTAGAAGTAACCCCAGAGGAGAAGTCAGGATGTCTCATTGCGAGCACAGGTTAGACATGAAGCCACATAACTCTTTACATCTTTCTTGTACCTAGGCCACCAAAAGGAATGTGATAAGAGTTCTTCTGTCTTAGAAACCTTAAAATTACCAGCAATTTTAGAGTCGTTAACCAACCTGAGGGCTTCTGCCCAAACTGATTCAGGTACATAGAGGCAATGCGCTTGAGTCCAAAAACTGTTGTTGTACATGAGGTTAATGTCCCTAGGAGGATTATTAAGAAGTGGGTCATTCTCATACCCCTCCTTGAGAACATTAAGAAATGTCTTCGAGCTTGTGACCCCTAGAAAGTTCTATTGAGGCAGGATCGCCCATTCAGAGTTGCCTTCCTGGAGAGGCCCAGACAACATCCGTGATAGGGCATCAGCCTTACCATTCCTTGACCCAGGGCGGTATGAGATAACAAAATTGAACCTGGAGAAGAAAAGGGTCCAACATGCTTATCTAGATGACAACCTTTTAGCAGAATGAATAAATTCTAAATTTCTATGATCGGTGAGAATGGTTACAGGGTGATTAGCCCCTTCCAGCAGATGCCTCCACTCAGAAAATGCTTCCTTAATTACCAGAAACTCCTTGTTTCCAATGTCATAATTCTTCTCGGCTGAAGACATCAGTCGAGAGAAATAAGCACAAGGATGAAGCTGCATCTTTTCTCCAATTCGCTGAGAAAGGATAGGAATTAGAAGCATCAATGAAAGGTAGTTCTGGATCTGGCTGTACCAGTATTGGTGCAGAAGTGAAGAGAGTTTTTAGTTTACTAAAGGCAGCCTGTGCCTCAGGTGACCACAAAAAGGGCATCCCTTTCTTTATCAGCTGTGTAATTGGAGCAATTACCTTGGAGAAATTCCTTATAACTATTATGTATTACTTGCGGTGTTCTTCCAAAGTATCATAGAAAATGAGAATGTCATCCAAACATGCTATTACAAACTGATCAAGCAAATCTCGAAAAGCATCATTAATGAAATGTTGAAAAGTTGCGGGAGCATTGCAAAGTACAAAGGGCATGACCAAAGACTCAAAATGTCCATATCTGGTTCTGAAAGCAGTTTTCCATTCATCTCCGGGACAAATGCCCCCCGTAAATCTAATTTGGTAAAGAGCTTGGCGGAGCGGAGTCTCTCAAGCATTTCTGGAATCAGTGGGAGTGGATAGCAATTCTTAATTGTGATCCTGTTTAAATCTCTGTAGTCAATACACGGATGCAGGGTGGAGTCCTTTTTTGCCACAAAGAATAAGTCTGCCCCAGCAAGAGAGGTTGAGTGTCTGATAAAACCCTTCTCTAGATTCTCATTAATCCACTCCCTGAGCACCTTCAGTTCTGATAAAGAATCAAAAAGTGTGGAAGAGGGCGCTAGTGAGAATAACACCTATTGATTAGGACACCCTCGGTAGGAGGATCTCAATGGTGAGGATGAGATAAAATGAATTAAACACTCCGGTGAATAAAGAAAACGTACATAAATTGGATCTAACCACAATATGTGCAGTGAATTAACAATCAAAAAACAGTAAATTAGCCGCAACAAAATAAATGTAACCACTAAAAGTGAAAGAACAGTTGAGTGTCTCTTGAGTGGCACCTCAAACACATAAAAACGGAAAACCACAGTCCTTAAGTGATTGCCTTCACAGGTAAATTCAATCTGAAATCATGCAAAAAGTCTTGAGTGATACTGCAGCCACCACCATCTAATGAGACTTCACCAGATGTGCTCTTGCCAGGGGGTATGCTTACCAGATAAAGTGGACCCCTTTAATGAAAAAGTGGGTCTGTAAGGCTGAGCAGGTCTAAATGCCTGCACACTAATCACCAAACGTTCAGACTGCTGCGATCATGAGACCAATGATATCCAGGAATCCATCCACAAAATAAACGAGAAAAAACTATAGTGCATTAACGCTTTAATGAACCATCATAACAATAAAAAGCTGATTGGCCCCTTACTTTTGTGGTTGCCTGCCCGGCACTAGGACTGCATGTGTCTTAAACAGGACTCTGTCTGTATCTTGCAGGTCACTGGGTAAGGATAGCGCAATTCGTTGCTGCAGAGTATGAGCGCGGGATCAGCTGGTGAGCTAAGGTGTCAGACTAGCCTCCGACATATGTTTCGTGGGTTACCACGCCATCAGGGGGACGTGTCTGACCGCCGGGGATTATGGTATATGTAGGCAGAGAGAAACCAATAGAAATGAGTGGTGGGCGTGTACTACCGACGCATGCATTCCTACTAGCGCGCAGCAACAACACATCTAATGGCTCAATTGTATACACATCTCCATTGTACATAGGCGTTAATGGGGGTACTTAAAATGTAAAAGTCACTAGATACAAGCAGCCTAATATGCTATTAACGCAATACAGAGATAAAGAATAAAGGCGACCAAATGGTATTTCTGCGCCTGGAAGCAATTCAATGGGACAATAATAAGAGCGATGAGGAGGCAGCTGATTTGCGTTCTTTTTATCACAAACGTCCCAAAACTCAAGATATTGTGGAGGTAGCTTGTCGTATGTATGGATAGTTGCCAAAACTGCTTGTAAATCTTGGGATCATGGAGGGCTTATTTGATAAGATTCTTTACAATGTTTTTTGCAATAGTCAGATGTAATGCTTAAAGAATGTGTCTTAGGCCGGGTACTCACGAGCAAACATGTACGGTGAAACCGGTCCGTCGGACCGTTTTCACCGTACATGCCTGCCAGAGGGCTTCTGTACGATGGTTGTACTAACCATCGTACAGAAGTCCGCGCGTAAACACTACGCGGGGCGTGTCCGCGTCGTCGCCGCGACGATGACGCGGCGACGTGGGCGGGCCTGCCATTTAAAGGCTTCCACGCATGCGTCGAAGTCATTCGACGCATGCGAGGGACGGCGGGCGCTCGGACATGTACGGTAGGTCTGTACTGACGACCGTACATGTCTGAGCGGGCAGGATTCCAGCGGACGGTTTTAAAACACGTCCAGGAATATTTGCCCGCTAGGAAAAGGCCCGGCGGGCAAATGTTTGCTGGAATTCGGCCCGCTCGCGCCTACACACGACCAAACATGTATGCTGAAACTGGCCCGCGGACCAGTTTCAGCATACATGTTTGGTCGTGTGTACGGGGCCTTACAGTTGATAGTTCCATAGAATTCAATGGATCAAAAATGTCTATTGAAAAACACAAAATGCACCTGGAATATGCAAACTGCAACCTGTATAGGTGTAAAACCAGGCCGTAGAGGGGATTTACCTTACTTTGGAAATGTGTTGTGATTTTTTGTTGTGTCTACAGGACAGGAAGTGATGGGTAATCTCTTGAATAGGACTGATGGAACAAAGAAAAAATTTACAGAGGTTGTAACCAATTTCTACGCAATCCAATGCATAAGTACATGTTTAGACTTTGGATACACTTTAACTACAAAGGATTAATAACCTATGAAGACATTTTAGGGGGCTCTTTAAATGGGACAAAATTATCCCACAGTCACCAACATGGAACATATTTTTCTTCCCACTGACACAAACAGTGAGGTTTATTTTATCCCACTGACACCAATGATGGGCTTTATTTTATTTTGCTGACACCAATGACCAGGCTTATTTTATCCCACTGACACCAATGATGGATTTTTTTTTATTCCACTGACACAGACGGGGCTTATTTTATCCCACTGACAGCAATAATGGGCTGACACTACTCAAGCTGTCCCTCCTAATAATTTTTAAATGTTGGCAACTATGCTAAAAAAGTGTATAAAAGTGTTTCCACGGCTCTGCCTTTCTATCAGAATATTCCTCTGTGAAAATTACAGGTGTAAAACAGTGACCCTGTGTGCGTGCTATGGACTGTAAGCAGTCATAATACTCTGGTTTGCTTTTCTTTTTAGATTGTAATTTTTATTATTTTCCAAGGAATTAAAAAGTAATATAATCAAACAGAAAATAGAATAAAATATAATAGAATTACAAAGAAGAAGCTATAACAAGCAATCTGAGGGTACAAGTTCGATATTGGTTTGCTTTTCTGTATTACGTGAATGTCAGAACACAATTCTGTGCATTAGAAAGCAAACTCTCGGAACACTATTTAAAGCACACTTGATCATTTCAAATTTGCGTTCAGTTGAAGCGAAAACAGATTTTGCTAATCAGTAGATGTTAAACTCTTAAGCCTCATTCACACGATCAGTCCATCCAATGAGAACGGTCTGAAGTACCGTTGTCATCAGTTAACCGATGAAGCTGACTGATGGTCCGCTGCACCTACACACCATCGGTTAAAAAAGCGATCGTGTCAGAACGCGGTGATGTAAAACACAACGACGTGCTGAAAAAAACGAAGTTCAATGCTTCCAAGTATGCGTCGACTTGATTCTGAGCATGCGTGGTTTTTTAACCGATGGTTGTGCCTACTAACGATCGGGTTTGACCTATCGGTTAGGAATCCATCGGTTAAATTTAAAGCGAAGTTGGCTTTTTTTAACCGATGGTTAAATAACCTATGGGGCCCACACACGATCAGATTTTGACTGATGAAAACGATCCATCAGACCGTTGTCCTCTGGTTAACCTATCGTGTGTACGATGCCTTAAAGTGGATGTAAACCTGAAAAGTTTTTTTTAATGAAGACTTCTACCTGCTACAGTAGAGGATGTCAAGTTATCTGTGCCTAGTGTTGTCACGAAGAGTTAATCCAGCTCTAAATAATCCTCTTATCTTTTTGTAGTAAGATAAATGCCAGGTGCTGGTATGAGGCTGAGATGCTGGGAGGGCTCCCCTTGTGGCTGAGTACAGTACACCCCTGGAAGTGGTACAGGGAGTGTGGCCCCCACAGAAGCACAAGTTGCCTGATTGCTGAAGGCTGGTTGCCAGGAGTATCCTGGAACAGGCAGGAGACACTGTAAGGTAGGCCTGCTTGGATGGCCCTGGAAGTGCGGGTCAATGGAGCAGACCGGATAGCTGAGTCGAGAGCCAGGCCGGGGGTCATACACAGTAAGACAGTCCGAGATAAACATAACAGGAGCAAGCCGGGTCATGCACAGGAGGACACAGGTAATAGCAGAGTCCGTGAGCCAAGCTGAGATCAGATGCAATAGAGCAAGCAGGAGCAGAGTCAATATAGAAGCAGAAGGGTCAAGCTGGGAAATCAGAATGAGCAGGTCAAGACAAGCCGGGTAAGTACACAGGAAGTCTGATAAGCAGGATACACAAGGCACAGTAACAGAGGGGAGCTGACGATAAACCAGCAATGCACTATTCCCAGCGCGTGCGTGTGCCAGCGATCAGAAACAGTGATCTCTGTCATGTCTCAGTGAGCCCATCCCCCCAACAGTTAGAACACACCCAGGGAACACACTTGACCCCTTGATCGCCCCCTAGTGTTAACCCCTTCCCTGAAAGCATAATTTTTACATTGACCAGTGCATTTTTATAGCACTGATCAATGTAGTAATGTCACTGGTCTCCAAAAAGTGTAATTTGGGTTCAGATTTGTCCATCGCAATGTAGCAGTCCTGCTAAATATCGCAGATCGCTGCCATTACTAATAAAAACAATAAAAATAATAAAAGTCCCTAAATCTATCCCATAGTTTGTAAACGCGATAACTAGAGGTGCACCAAATATTTTGTTTTTTCATTTGGCTGATAGCAAAAAACTGCCGATACTGAAAGGGGGCGGAGGGCCATTGAGGGAGTGTCACCCTGGCGTGTCCCAATCCTCCACCCTCTCCTCTTTCTCTCCCTCCTCCTCATTTCCCTGTGTCATGGAGCTGAATTGTCCGGGCCGTAGTAACAATATCCCACCTCTCGTGATAGATGGCACACTGATCCAATAGTGGGACATTGAATCAGTTTGAAAAGATCACAGGAGGTGGGACATTGTTACTGCGGCCCGGGCAATTCAAACCCTGCTCAGTGACACATGGAGATCGGCGCTCTGATCCGGGCACAGGCAGGCTTCTTATGATGGACAGTGGTGAAGCTGTTGGGCACAGGCAGGCTCCATATGATTGGCACTGGTGAGGCCGCTGGGCACAGGCAGGCTGCATATGATGGGCAGTGGTGAGGCTGCTGGTCACAGGCAGGCTGCATATGAGGGGGCACTGGTGAGGCTGCTGGGCACTAATAGGCTGCATAGGACGGACACTGGTGAGGCTGATGGGCACTGGTAGGCTGCATAGGATGGGCACTAGGGAGGCTGCTGGGCACTGGTAGGCTGCATATGACAGTCACTGGTGAGGCTGCTGGGCACTGGTAGGCTGCTATTGATGGGCACTGGTGAGGCTGTTGGGCACTGGTAGGCTGCATATGATGGCCACTGGCGAGGCTTCTGGGCACAGGCAGCCTGCATTTGATGGACACTGGTGAGGCTTCATTGATATCTCCTGAACTATGTCTGCAGTCTCTTACCATCTTCTGTATTATATCTGCTAGAGGTGCACTGAATGGAAATTTTGCTAATACTATTAGCAATGTGTTTAAGTTAAAGTAAGAGATTGCAGACATGATACAAGAGATGGTTAGAGACTGAGGACATGATTCAAGAGATGGTTAGAGACTGAGGACATGATTCAAGAGATGGTTAGGCATTGATGAGGCTGCACTGATAAACACTAATATAACAACACTGATGGGTACTGATGAGGCACTGATAAGCTGCACTGATGAGGAGGTAATGATAAGGGTGCAGTGATAAGGCGGCACTGATGGGCACTGATAGGCGGTACTGATGGGCACTAATTGACACTAATAAGCTGCACTGATGGGCACTGATTGGGCTGCACTTATATTAAGGACACTGATTTTTAGTGCCCTAATTATTATGTATATGTGTGCTGTCACAGGATTCCTGGTTATCTGCTTTCCTTTCCTCACACAGTGACAGCGGTGAGGAAAGGAAATGGCAATAACCGGTATTTGTTTACATGGGATCAGCTGTGATTGGACACAGCTGATCACATATTAAAGGGCCACTGTGTTTTGCCCTTTACCTCGAACTGTGATCAGCTGTGCCTAAAGGACACAGTGATTGCAAAGCGTGCCCCCATAGGGGGCAGGGTTCTTGGAGGATGTCAATAGATTCTCTTCCAGAACTGGACAACCATGCTGCAGCCGTCTTTTGACTATAATATGGTCAGAAAGTGGTTAAAGATTTTCAGTCATAAATTAAATTACACACTTCAGAAGGTTGCATCCATGCACAGAGGCCTCTGGTAAGAAAAAACAAAACAAAAAATGACAGCTTACATTTTATACAGATTGGCGATTGTATACAGCAAGCATAGAAATGAGACAACTTGGGGGGAATAGATCTCGGAAAACACAAGGCTGCTCTGCAAGCGCCCCCTCCGCTGGGTGCCTGGCTTGATACCCACTGAAGTTTACAGATTCTTCACCGTCCTCAGTTGGTGAGAATACCGCTCCGGTACTTGCTTCAGTTACTCACTGTGGTCCCTGGTAATAGGGCAGTTGGTCCCTTATTGGCGACAGCTTCCCCTCTACCTCCGACCATGACAGGTTCATCGGCTGGCAGCACTGTCACTTTTGGTTGGACTGCAAGCCGCAGTCCCAACCCTGTGCTGCTCTCTTGATTCTACATAGGCCCTCAGACAGCCTAGAAGCCAGATGTACCCAGAATGTGAGGAAAAGGGGATAGAACTGTTTCAAGGCCCCCTTTTCCTTATGGGATTCTTGGCAGGAGCAGTTTTCAGGTTCCCCTTTAGTTTAAAAAAAGCAGGAAGGCTTGGGATTGGTTAGTTAGCTAGTTGCTAGGTAAAATTCCTAAGCTTAGGATAGGTCATTAGGTCAATCAACCGGGAAAGCTAGGTATTGGTTAAATTTGTCTGGTTACTGGGGAAAAATTCGGGGTCTCCTGGGCATGGGATAGGTCAATTGGGGTCAGCTGACCCCATAGAACTTTCCAGAACCTTGAGGGGTACCTATTTAATGGGTCAGTCCAGGAGGTCCGGGGCCAGTCGTCCTGAAGAGGATCATTCAGCGGAACTTCTGAGCTATTACACAGAGCTATTACACATCCGCTGTTTTGATCCTCTTCGGCGGCATGAAGACCCTAATCCGTCAGCTTCTGGAATGGGTGGAAACGGAGGGAGAAGACTGGATTCGGCAGTGTCTAGACTTATCAGCGGGTCAAGAGCCAGCAGCGATCGTGGAGGACATTGCGGAGCAGCCGGAGGGGAATCTGGACACCATCAGAATGGAAGAAGAAGCGGAGCCGGGATCGGAGCTTCCTTTTCCAGGTCAGGACCCGGATGGCGTCATCAGTGATCGACGTGGAGGCGGATCTGCCGTGTAAGAGGCGGCGAACACAGCCCAAGAGATTCAGCCCACCTCCTGTCCACAGCGTGTCACAGCGGAAGGCGGAGTCGGTATAGCGTCAGAGAAGACAGCCTGCGCATTCGGAAGTTGTCGGCTTATCGGAGGAGGGTGAGCGGAGTTCAGCACATCCCCCGATGAGAACAGCGTCACCACGGCAACCGGCAGCATCAACAAGTCGGTCGGCAGGGCAACGGGGAAGCTTTCCGGAGGCTGTCAGCGGGGTATCAGCACAGAATCTACAGACTGCAAAGGCAGCTGGCAATATTCCAGTGCTTTGTGCATCACAGCAGCCAGCATCTGCAGGTCACAGGGAGCCAGCAGGTGAGCTTCAACAATTACAAGTTATTGATCAGTTTTATGATGGGTTTTCAAAATTTATGGCTGATTTTATGAGAGGCATGTCAGTTCCACTTCAGAATGTCCCTGTACAGCCCATGGTTGGTAATACAGTACTGTTTCCACAAGAACCTACTAATTTAATCTGGTCGGCTGACAGATTTTCTAAAGTGGCTGAGGTGGGGACAGCAGCAGAGCCGATTACTATGGTTTCATCGGATGTGTCTCATGACAATCCTGATATGTTACCAGAAAAGCAATTAAAGGAGTCTATGCCTTGTTTTCTATCTCCCCTGGGTTTTCATTTGCCTTCTGCTGTGAAGGAGAAAATTTGGAGGGGTGATTTTATCGACGTTCTTTCACTGCTGCCGTCACATAAAGAGGCAGATCTGAAGTCTGACAGAAGTGACAAGGTAGATGATGATCGTCGAAAAAATACACCTTACAAATCATTTTCCAATTGGTTGCAAGGTTTTTGTATTTTTGCTAGTGTCATTTGTGAAAGATTTCCGGATAGATGTCCGGGATTATTTCAGCATATCGACATCATTCAGGAAGCATATAAATGCTTTTCTGGATTTTCATGGTTTACGTATGACGAGTCTTTCCATCATAAAATGTCCCTTTTCCCTGGTTTAAAATGGGGTTCCAAGGATGTGGGGCTGTGGCTTAACCTTTTTCTCCCACAGAAACCATCGATTCCTCATATAGCTACAGGTAATGCTGCGACTGTATCTAATGTTTCTTATAAAAAAGGTATTTGTTTTTCTTTTAATGATAGCCAATGCAGGTGGCCCACCACATGTAGGTACAAACATGAGTGTGCCCTTTGTGGAGGCTCTCACCCTGTGGCTAAATGTTTTAAGAAAATGGCAGCTAATAATTAACAGCTACCCCAGAGGGAATTTTTTCTTAAAAGCAACCACCTCTGTGATAGTGGAAAACATCCTTCCTTGGTTACTTCGGTACCCAAAGCGGCAGACAGCGGAGCTTCTCATTAAAGGCTTTCAGGAAGGGTTTTTGTCTTCTCAATATCAAGGCCTGGGTTTCACTATGGTTGATAAATTAAAATCTGTGTCTGATTTTCCACATATAGTTGCTGGAAAATTGAAGGCAGAAATTTCTTTGGGCAGAATAGCAGGTCCTTTTGATTACCCTCCTTTTCAAAATTTTTGTTTGTCTCCTTTAGGTTTGGTACCTAAGAAGGAACCTAATACTTATCGCTTAATTCACCATCTGTCTTTTCCGACGGGTACATCTTTGAATGATCAGATAGATGGTGATTTATCGTCTGTATCTTATGCTTCTTTTGATCAGGCTATCCAGAAAATGAAATCCTTAGGTGGTTCTGTTTGGTTAGCCAAAGCAGATATTAAAGATGCTTTCAGGCTTTTGCCAATCCATCCTGACTGTTTTAATTCTTTGGGTTTTCAGTTTCAGGGTCAGTTTTATTTTGACCGCTGTTTACCTATGGGTTGTTCCCTGTCCTGTTTTTATTTTTTGAAGAATTTGCCACATTTTTGGAATGGGTGGTGTCCTGTAGAGCCTTTTCACCTTTTTTAATTCACTACCTTGACGATTTTTTATTTATGGGTCCTTTTAATTCTGATCAGTGTTTAAGCTTGTTAAAGCAGAGGTTCACCCTCAAAATTAACCTTTTTGCTAACCTATCTCTAGCCTTAATAAAGGCTTGTAGCGTTGTAATTTTTTTCTTAATGTGTACACTTACCTGTCTTCAGCCGCACTTCCGGGTCTTCTTCCTTGCGGGGAGTGGGCGTGTCGCTCCTTTTCCCCGACGGGGAGCTCTGCATAGATGATTGACATGCGCGTCATCGCCTTCCGAAAATATCTGACGGGGACTCGGCTCTTTACGGCGCTATACGGCGCCTGCGCCTGCCGTGTAGAGCTGACTGTGCCGTAAAGTGCTGAGTCCCCTTCGGATATTTTCGGAAGGCGATGACGCGCACGTCAATCATCTATGCAGAGCTTAGGAACGCCTACTTCCCGGGGCAGCGAGAACCCGGAAGCCGGGTGAAAACGATGGAAAAAGTAAGTACAGACCGAAAAAAAAAAAAAAATCCAGCATACCGTTGATGTCAGCAGTATGCTGAATAAAACAGTCTATAGATATTTTAGGGTGAACCCCCGCTTTAAACACTTTTGAGGCGGTGTGCAAAGAATTTGGGATTCCATTAGCAAATGAGAAAACCGTTTTGCCCACTGCATGTATTGAATTTTTGGGTATCACTATTGATACAGTTCAAAAAGAATTTAGGCTACCCCTGGAAAAAATTGAGAAGTTGAGGACTTTTCTTCTGTCTTTTATCAAGAGGAAGAAAATTCTTTTAAAAGAATTACAATCATTATTAGGGCTTTTAGCTTTTGCTTTTTTGCTTTTGCTTTTGCTTAATTTTCTCAAGGCGTCTTTACATGGCAATATCTGGGATCAAGAACCCTCATGCACATGTTAGCTTGACGGTAGATTTGAAAGAGGATTTGTTAGTGTGGAAATTTTTTTTAGTACACTTTAATGGTAGGGCTTTATGGCAGGAAGATTTCATTTTGGACAAGGATTTTTGCTTATCCACAGATTCCGCTGGATCCGTGGGTTTTGCAGCCGTTTGGGGTGATCGGTGGTGCTCTTCGACTTGGCCTGCAAGTTGGGTAAGTAAGGGTTTGTGCAAGAACATTGGGCCAGATTCACAAAAGGGATACGACGGCGTTTCTCCTGATACGCCGTCGTATCCCTGTTTCTATCTATGCGACTGATTCATAGAATCAGTTACGCATAGATATCCCTAAGATCCGACAGGTGTAATAGTTTTACACTGTCGGATCTTAGGATGCAGTACCGCGGCCGCCGCTGGGGGGAGTTTGCGTCGTAAACCAGCGTCGGGTATGCAAATTAGGAGTTACGGCGATCCACAAAGCTTTTTCCCATCGTTACATCGCCGCAAGTGTTAGTTTCCCGTCGCAAAGATAGGGCACCTTTTACAAAGTGGAAAATTACTCCACCATGTAAAAGTATACCCGTCTTTCCCGCGTCGCTTTTGAATTTTTTTTTTATTTTTTATTTTTCCCGGCGCAAGTCTTTTTTTCACGTCGCGATTCACAAAACGTTGGCGCGTCGTAATTTCGCGCAAAGCACGTTGGGAAATTTGCGTCGGGAGCATGCGCAGTACGTCCGGCGCGGGAGCGCGCCTAATTTAAATGGTACCCGCCCCATTTGAATTGGCCCGCCTTGCGCCGGACGAATTTACAATACACCGCCGCAAATTTCCAGGTAAGTGCTTTGTGGATCGGGCACTTAGTCAGAAAATGTGCGGCGGTGTAACGTAAATCGGTTACGTTACGCTGCGCCCGGGCTACGTGAATCTGGCCCCTTGTTCTGCTAGAGCTTTTTCCGATTTTAGTTTCTCTAGACATTTGGGGAGATAGATTTGCAAACAAGAGGATCCTTTTCAGTACGGATAATAAGGGTGTCTTGTTTGCAGTCAATTGCTTGTCTTCAAAATCTCCTCCAGTAATATCTTTGTTACGTTATTTAGTTTTTAAATGCCTTTGTCTCAACATTTGGATTAAAGCAAAGTACGTCCCGGGTAAGGTAAATGAGATAGCTGATTCCCTCTCTCTGCATTTTTTCTCCCTGTTGCCCACAGCAGATCTTGTCGGGGCCCCTTGCCCATCTCATTTATGGGACATCATCTAATATCGCACAATTCAGAGAAATCTTTGGCTGCCACTTCATGGTCCAGCTACAAGTCTTCGTGGCTGCTCTGGTTGCAATTTTTGGATTCGGAAAAAGTATGCGTTTGTGATGCTTCGGAACATTTGGTTTTATCTTTTTTGGAATCTTTAATGAGAAAAGAATATTCATGGTCTCATGTTTATAGAACTCTGTCCGGAATATCCTTTTTTCAGAAAATTAACAGTTTGACCTCCTGCTTATCATATTTTTCGGTACAACAAGCACTTAAAGGGTATAAAAAAAAAATCACATTTTCAAATAGATAATAGACATCCTATCACCCCAGGGATATTGTCCTCACTTTGCTCTATTACAGATTCATGGGCCCAGATTCACAGACACTTACGCCAACGTATCTTCTGATACGCCGCTTAAGTGCACGGATGCGCCGTCGTATCTCTGCGCCTAATTCTTAATAGAAGATACGCCTGAATTTTGGCCTCATCCGACCAACGTAAGTCTCCTACGCCGTCGTATCTTGGGCACATATTTACGCTGGCCGCAAGGGGCGCTTCCATTGTTTAACGCGTCGAATATGTAAATGAGCAAGATACGCCGATTCACGAACGTACTTACGCCCGTCGCAGTAATCTACGCCGTTTACGTAAGGCGTACGTCCGGCGTAAAGTTAAACCACCATATAGGAGGCACATCCCATGCAAAGGTATGGACGCCGGAACAGCCGTCATATTTTACGTTGTTTACCTAAGTCGTACGTGAATGGGGCTGGGCGTAGGTTACGTTCACGTCGTAGGCATTGAGCCGTCGTATCTTAGGGAGTATATGCGACGTGATTCTGAGCATGCGCGCGCATGCACCGTTCGTTCGGCCCTTCATTTACATGGGGTCACGCTTCATTTTAATAGATCACGCCCACTACCTTCCTACTTTGAATTAGGCGGGCTAACGCCGGCCAATTTACGTTACGCCGGCGCAAGTTTGGGAGCGTGTGCTTTGTGAATACTGTTCTTGCCTCACTGATTTACGTTGGCGTAGCGCATATGAGATGCGCTATGCCGGTCTAAAGATGCGCCGCTCTACGTGAATCCGGGCCAGTGTGTTTTTCTTCTTTTGAAGCTGTTCTGTTCAATGCAGTATTTGCATTGGCATTTTTTGCAGCACTTCGAGTATCTGAAATAGTGTCTATCAGCAAAGGTAATCCGCCAGGCCTTCAATTGCAACATGTTATTCTGGACAAATCTACATAAAAAATATTTATTCGTTGTAGAAAAACCGATCGTTCCGGTAAAGGAACCTGGTTGCATCTATTATCTTGCCCTCGGTCAAGGTTCTGCCCTGTTGCCAGATTGTCAGATTATTTAAAGCTTCGTCCTCCTACAAAGGGAGTGCTTTTTATTCATGAGGATTCTTCTCCTCTTACTAAATTACAATTTAATAAAATTTTGTCCAGATGTTGCAGAGCCCTGAAATTGGATAACATTAAGATTTCTTCACACTCTTTCAGAATTGGAGCTGGAGTTAGGTTTTGGTCCTGACCGAATTAAGGCTTTGGGTCGGTGGAAATCAAATTCTTTCCAGTTATATGTACGTCCTAACCTTATTGTTTGATTGTTCTAGGTGTGCCTGGAGTGGTCTGGATCATTGGACACTCTTTCGTGTATTGGGCGCATCAACGGGCGGCTGCCCGGTTGTACACTTCTAATTTGGGTCTGAATCCATTGAAATTCCAAGTCTTAGGCCCCATACACACGAGAGGATTTATCCGCGAATACGGTCCAGCGGACCGTTTCCGCGGATAAATCCTCTCGAGGATTTGTGCGGATTTCCATGCGATGGAGTGTACTCACCATCGCATTGAAATCCGCGCCGAAATCCTCTGGCGATGACGTGTCGCGCCGTCGCCGCGATTATGACGCGGCGACGTGCGCGACGCTGTCATATAAGGAATTCCACGCATGCGTCGAATCATTACGATGCATGCGGGGGATCCCTTCGGACGGATGGATCCGGTGAGTCTATACAGACCAGCGGATCCATCCGTTGGGATGGATTCCAGCGGATAGATTTGTTTAGAATGTCAGCAAATATTTATCTGCTGGAATCCATCCCAGGGGATAAATATCAGCGGAAACAGATCCCCTGGAGTGTACACACCATAGGATCTATCCGCTGAAACCCATTCGTTGGGATTTTTCAGTGGATGGATTCTATCGTGTGTATGGGGCCTTATGGTTCGGTAAGAGGGGTATGCTCTGGGAGGAATCACTCTTTGAATTTAGTACGTTAGAAGGGAATGATGTCGGTCAGATGAGGACTTTGGATCTTATCTTTAGCATTAAAGATACAACCGAAATACTAAAGCAATCTTACCCACACATGGTAATTGTTTTCTCAGAAAAAATACCGCAATTGTGTTGGTTGGTCTCAAACCTTTTGAGAAAGTTAGGAAGAGAATAAATAAAGCTGTTACAAAATTCATGGCCTCGGACTTTGGTTTCTCTTATCAACATATAGACCTTGATGGAGATATTTCTGGCCTTTACAGGTTTGACGGGATTCATCTTTCTGATGTTGGCCTGGACATACTAGGCCAGATTCACAGAGGAAATACGCCGGAGTATCTACTGATACTCCGGCGTATTTTCAAATTTGCCACGTCGTATCTTTATTTGTAATTCACAAAAAAGATACGATGGCTTTTGGCTAAGATCCGACAGGCGTACGGCTTCGTACGCCTTCGGATCTTAGGTGTAATTTTCTGGCGGCCGCTGGGTGGAGTTTGCGTAGTTTTCTAGCGTCGGGTATGCAAATTAGCTGATTACGGCGATCCACGAAGATACGCGCGTTCGTCGCAATCTCTTACGTCGTCGCTAGTCGTTTTTTCCCGTCGCAAACTTAGGCCTGCTTTTTCATGGCTTACATTTAGAACAGCCATGTTAAAGTATGGCCGTCGTTCCCGCGTCGAATTTCAATTTTTTTTTGCGTAAGACGTCCAGGAATACGAAACGACGTAACGCACGTCGCCGTTCAAAAAATACGTCGGAGCGCCGTAATTTCGCGCAAAGCACATCGGGAAATTTTCACACGGAGCATGCGCAGAACGTTCAGCGCGGGAACGCGCCTAATTTAAATGGTACACGCCCCATTTGAATTAGGCGGGCTTGCGCCAGACGGCTTTACGTTACACCGCCATAAGCTTACACGCAAATGCTTGGTGAATCAGGCACTTGCGCTAAAAACTTGCGGCGGTGTAACGTAAAGGGGATACGTTACGCCGCCGCAGATATCTGTGAATCTGGCCCATTGAATCTTTCTTTCCAGTCTTGCATAGAGAAGGCCGCGTCCTGGGGTGTTGATGACAGTCAGGGTTGAGACAGTTTTGGTATGGATTGATTTAAAGGCAGTTTATTGTCAGCTTGAGTCGTAGTGGCTGAGCTGGATTTATGTGAATACTTGGTGTAGTTATATATGATGATGTTAAAAACCAATAGTATACACCGCGGCCAAATTTTATCCAAAAAATAAATAAATAAATAATATATATATATATTTTATGAAGTTCTTGTTATACGTATTTATTAAATAAATAAAATAATTTGATTTAAGGAATATGATTGGTTTGTGTTTATTTTGGTATGTCCAGGCATCCTGCCTAAAATCCTATAGGCTCAATCTCCGGTCTAGCAGCCCGAGCAATACAACACACGTCCCACCCAGACAGCCGTCCAGGTGGCAAAGAACACAGATCACCTGACTCCACACAAATATATAGGCTTTGCCAGCAGGCTAAGGGATTCACGAAAACTCCTGCCCACAAACACATTGGGCTAGATTCACAGAACACTTACGCTGGCGTAATACGCAGCCTAAGTGAACAAATGCGCCATCGTATCTTTGCGCCCTATTCTCTTAACTAGATACGCCTGAATTTGGCCTCCATCCGACCGACGTAAGTCTCCTACGCCGTCGGATTTTGGGCGCATATTTACGCTGGCTGCAAGGGGCGCTTCCATTGATTTACGCTCTGAATATGTAAATGACCTAGATACGCCTATTCACGAACGTACTTGCGCCCGTCGCTGTAATCTACGCCGTTTACGCAAGGTGTACGTCCGTCGTAAAGTTATCCCTGCTATACAGTAGGTGGCCATGCTACCCATGCAAAGGTATGGAAGTCGGAACAGCCGTCAAATTTTACGTTGTTTACGTAAGTCGTACGTCGTACGTGAATGGGGCTGTGCCTAGGTGATGTTCACGTCGTTCGCATTGAGCCGTCGTATCTTATGGAGTATATGCAACGTGATTCTGAGCATGCGCGCGCATGCGCCGTTCGATCGGCCCTTCATTTACATGGGGTCACGGTTAATTTAAATGTAGCACGCCCACTACCTGCCTACTTTGAATTAGGCCGGCTTACGCCGACCATATTACGCTACGCCGCCACAGCGTACGGGGCGAGTGTTTTGTGAATACTGCTCTGGGCTCTCTGGGCGCCGTCGGTGTAGCGTTTATTCGATACGCTACGCCGGCAAAACTATGTGCTGAGGTACGTGAATCTAGCCCATTATGTTTGCACAAAAGTGCTTCTCCTCATCGCTGGTACACAACAAACACCAGTCTGTGCAAAAGAATTTTGTAGGCTTGTGTGAAGAAACACCTCATGATGTATTGCTGAATACAGAGCTGCAATAGGGCTCATTCACATGGGTGCAGAAAGCTGTACATTGTATAAATGTGTATGCCCGTGTCTACACGCATAGGGGTGTCCGTGCAATGTCTGTGAACTCACACAGTGTGGGCCCCAGGCTGTCTACCTGCATGAGAGTGTTCCATGCAGTGTTGTTGAACTCACACAGTGTGGGCCCCAGGCCATATACCAGCATTGGGGTGTCCATGCAGTGTTGGTGAACTCACACAGTGTGCGCTTCAGGCCATATACCTGCATGGGGGTGTTCATGCAGTGTTGGTGAACTCACACAGTGTGCGCCCCAGGCTGTGTACCCACATGGGGGTGTCCATGCAGTGTTGGTGAACTCACACAGTGTGCGCTCCAGGCCGTGTACCCACATGGGGGTGTTCCGTACAGTGTTGGTGAACTCACACAGTGTGCGCCCCAGGCTGTGTACCCGCATGGGGGTGTCCATGCGGTGTTGGTGAACTCACACAGTGTGCGCTCCAGGCCGTGTACCCACATGGGGGTGTTCCGTACAGTGTTGGTGAACTCACACAGTGTGCGCTCCAGGCCGTGTACCCACATGGCGGTGTTGCATGCAGTGTTTGGGAACTCACACAGTGTGCGCTCCAGGCCGTGTACCCACATGGGGGTGTTGCATGCAGTGTTTGGGAACTCACACAGTGTGCGCTCCAGGCCGTGTACCCGCATGGGGTGTCCATGCAGTGTTTGGGAACTCACACAGTGTGTGTTTCAGGCCATATACCTGCATGGGGGTGTTCATGCAGTGTTGGTGAACTCACACATTGTGCGCCCCAGGCTGTGTACCCACATGGGGGTGTCCATGCAGTGTTGGTGAACTCACACAGTGTGCGCCTCAGGCTGTCTTCCTGCATGGGGGTGTCTGCAATGTCCGTGAACTCACACAGTGTGCGCTCCGGGCCATATACCTGCATGGGGGTGTTCATGCAGTGTTGGTGAACTCACACAGTGTGCGCCCCAGGCTGTGTACCCACATGGGGGTGTCCATGCGGTGTTGGTGAACTCACACAGTGTGCGCTCCAGGCCGTGTACCCACATGGGGGTGTTCCGTACAGTGTTGGTGAACTCACACAGTGTGCGCTCCAGGCCGTGTACCCACATGGCGGTGTTGCATGCAGTGTTTGGGAACTCACACAGTGTGCGCTCCAGGCCGTGTACCCACATGGGGGTGTTGCATGCAGTGTTTGGGAACTCACACAGTGTGCGCTCCAGGCCGTGTACCCGCATGGGGTGTCCATGCAGTGTTTGGGAACTCACACAGTGTGTGTTTCAGGCCATATACCTGCATGGGGGTGTTCATGCAGTGTTGGTGAACTCACACATTGTGCGCCCCAGGCTGTGTACCCACATGGGGGTGTCCATGCAGTGTTGGTGAACTCACACAGTGTGCGCCTCAGGCTGTCTTCCTGCATGGGGGTGTCTGCAATGTCCGTGAACTCACACAGTGTGCGCTCCGGGCCATATACCTGCATGGGGGTGTCCATGCAGTGTTGGTGAACTCACACAGTGTGCGCTCCAGGCCGTGTACCCACATGGGGGTGTTCCGTACAGTGTTGGTGAACTCACACATTGTGCGCTCCAGGTCGTGTACCCACATGGGGTGTCCATGCAGTGTTTGGGAACTCACACAGGGACCCTCTGATTGGTCACTGTGTACAGCGCTTTATGTGAATAAGCCACACACTAGCAGTGTATATTATGTGCCTGTAGTTCAGAAATACATGATTCTGTGTCTCCTTATCATTTCCTTTCGGCAAAGGTGTCACCCCCCTGTCCCCCTACACGAAGTGTCCCCTTTGTTTCCTCACACGGCTGTATTGTGTTTATTGTACACACAGGGGACACTGACAACCCAGCCAGCTATCCCTCCCCCTCCTCACTCTCCCCCCTGGGCTGGGCGTCCGCAGGAAGGGGGCGTGTCCCGGGGAAGTCTCGCGGTGCTGGCTTCTCAGCAGTGACAGTGCACGGCCAGAGCCGAGGGACAGCAGTCATCTGTGTGTAGGTAGGGTGAGCCAGGGAAAACGGAGCGGAGGACACACGGAGGATTGGAAGGCCCGGAGATACCAGAGGAGGAGAAGGTGTGAGCGGGAGGGAGGGGAAGCAGGAGCCGCCCCGCAGGAGGAGGAGGGGAGATACAGAGGAAGAAGCAGAAGAGAACAGAACAGAGCTCGTCCCGGCTCTTCCCTCCTCTCTGACAGCCCGCCCGCCTGATGTGACATCGTCTCCACCAATACAACACCATGGCCACCCCCGTGACCTGCACCCGCTTCACCGACGAGTACCAGCTCTACGAGGAGCTCGGCAAGTAAGGAGCCCCGGGGAGAGGAAAGGGGAGCACACTGAGTACTGTACACCGGACCATGGGAGCGTATAGTGTACTGTACACCGGACCATGGGAGCATACTGTGTGCTGTACACGAGACCATGGGAGCACACTGACTGCACCGGACCATGGGAGTGTACTGTACACCGGACAGTGGACTCAGACTGACTGTAGTATGGGAGCAGGCTGGGCACTGCACGTTACACAGGAGGCAGAATGGGCTCAGGCAGGAGTACACCTCGCCATGGGATCTGACTGGGGTACACCTCGGCATGCCATGGGATCTGACTGGGGTACACCTCGGCATGCCATGGGATCTGACTGGGGTACACCTTGGCATGCCATGGGATCTGACTGGGGTACACCTTGGCATGCCATGGGATCTGACTGGGGTACACCTCGGCATGCCATGGGATCTGACTGGGGTACACCTCGGCATGCCATGGGATCTGACTGGGGTACACCTCGGCATGCCATGGGATCTGACTGTGGTACACCTCGGCATGCCATGGGATCTGACTGGGGTACACCTCGGCATGCCATGGGATCTGACTGGGGTACACCTCGGCATGCCATGGGATCTGACTGGGGTACACCTCGGCATGCCATGGGATCTGACTGGGGTACACCTCGGCATGCCATGGGATCTGACTGGGGTACACCTCGGCATGCCATGGGATCTGACTGGGGTACACCTCGGCATGCCATGGGATCTGACTGGGGTACACCTCGGCATGCGATCTGACTGTGGTAACACTGCGCCATGCCATGGGATCTGACTGTGGTAACACTGCGCCATGCCATGGGATCTGACTGTGGTAACACTGCGCCATGCCATGGGATCTGACTGTGGTAACACTGCGCCATGCCATGGGATCTGACTGTGGTAACACTGCGCCATGCCATGGGATCTGACTGTGGTAACACTGCGCCATGCCATGGGATCTGACTGTGGTAACACCGCGCCATGCCATGGGATCTGACTGTGGTAACACCGCGCCATGCCATGGGATCTGACTGTGGTAACACCGCGCCATGCCATGGGATCTGACTGGGGTAACACCACGCCATGCCATGGAATTATATTATGACATCAATCTGTGGTACACTGTACTGTATGATGGGTTGCACTACACTGGTGGGATGTGGGGCACAGCTTACTACAGGTGTTGTACAATGGGCCCAGGCCTGGACAGAACACATGTTACACAGGTGAAAGAATGGCCCCAGGCTGGGCGCAGGGACACTCCAGTGCCCGGGGGGGGGGGAGGGGATCTGATATGTAGTTGTGAACTCCCAATGCTGGCAGAGACATGTCTTCTCAGCGCTCGGAGACTCTGCAGCCTACACATTGAGAACACCCACCCGTCACCAGGAGAACACTGTCACGGGGGCTTAGAGTGACTGTCCATGATGAGCACACCAGATAAGAGTGAGGACAGTCCTGTGAAGGAGGGGGCAGAGGTAGACGGATCACCTGGATATAAGGAAGCAGCTCATGGAGATCACACACAGCCTGGGGGGATAAGAATGATCATGTCACCCAGGGAGACCTGGGAAGGGGGGGCAGGATCAGAAACATCCGGTGGCAGACATAGGTTTATTCCAGACCCTGGGGGGGGGGGGGGGGGGGGACGGTGGGCTAGGCTGCTGACATAATGGCCCAGCCCAGAGTAGTTTTGTAGAAGCAAATATGTGAATGAAATCCTGTAAACGCAGATAGAGCAAGGCCAGACATACAAGGCAGCTCCTACACGGTGACATTGATTAGTGACCTGACAGGCACAGTGACAGCGTCACACACAGCAGCCGGTCTCCTCTTTGTAGGGAGGGGGGGAGAGGGGTTTAGAGATTTTAAGACTGAGCACCAATCGCAGCTGTAGTACCTAGACAATAGGACAAAGACATTTCTTTCATTGGTTGTTCTTATGTAATGGAAGACATTTGGCTTCTTATTCAGAGATATGGCATCACCATTGCTTAGACCAGGATAATAAAGATCCCAACGTTTATCCCTGATTTTCCTTTGTGTGATGACAATGTGCTGTCATTTGACCAAACGCTGCTTTGGATGTCGACGTCTGCGGTGGTTGAATGGCCGTGTTCCTCCATTGGTACACACGCTCTATAATATCCCGCTGAGTTAACAGATACAAATGCATCAACGTCAGGCACAGCATTGGTCTTTGGAATATTGCCTGATCTCTATCAAGTCGTAGATCTGGAAGCTCCTTGTCACTTTATAATGGGAAAATGAAGCACTTGTGCTCCGTTTTATACACAGTTTGTGTTTAGTAGGCAGTATAATAATATAATAATAATAATAATAATAATACTCAGCATAGCTCACCATACATGTTCCATTCAAATTGTACAATCTCCTTTAGATCTAATAACTATGTAGTACAAAGGCTTGCTTAATTGGTTAAGAATTGATTGCAAAGTTTAGTTAGGTCCTCTATATTGCAACATTTTTATACATCCTAATGGGTTAGTTCACGTTTTCATGAAAAGCTGAATTAACTCAGAATATCCTTGCCACCCCCTCTGAACCCTGCTGCTCATAGCGGCTGTGATACCCAGTGCTGCCAGGGACATTGAAGCGGTCTGTATGTGACCCTAGAGTCATAATGCACACAGTGGTAATCGCTCATTGGTCAGCATGACCATGTGACTGTTCTGACCAATGAGAAGTGGCTCTGGGACACATTACTAGAAGAAGCCTCACATGGACTTTTCATTTGTGTCTGCGCTGACCAATGAGTGCGTGGGCTTTGTGAGCATTATGATGGATACTCCTTCCTGAGGTGTGGACTGCTACTCCAGCAGTATGGGGCATCACTCATAGCCACTGTGTGCAGTGGGGTCTGGAGAGTGGTCAGGATATGTGACTTTAGTTTGCCTTTTTATTTTTAATTAAAATGTAATCTTGTCCTTTTACTATGGTTGAAAAGGTTTGTTACCATTTATGCATGAAGGAAAAAAACCTTGTGTGTGGTCCCAACCCCCCACAAAAACGTATCTGAGCTCCATCTCGATCCAGCGTTGTGCACAAGAGCCTTGTCTCTCAGGGTTTTGGTCTGTCCCTCATTGGCTGGGACATTGGCTCTTGCTACTGTCATTCACAGCCAGTGAGCCAACGGAAATGGAGGGGGCAGGGCCAAGCGTCACTCTGTGTAAATGGACACTCAGGCTCCATTCACATTGTAACGCCGCGTACGCGGCGTATTTTGCTGCGATTAGTTTACGTTTTTTTTTTTCCACAAAGAATTTACATTGATGTCTATGGCCGAACGCCAATGCCGCCTGAAAAAAAGGGTCCGGGACTTGTTTTCAGGCGTATGGCGTTTATGAGATGTGAACCATCTCATAGACATCAAGCGGCATGAGCGTCGCGCTTCAGGCGTTTTGTCGGCTAGGTGTGAATGCAGCCTCAGAGCAGCAGGAGGTCGGGGCCTGGAGCACCGGCGGGGGGGGCGGCAAACCACTGCACAGAGCAGGTGAATAAGAACAAACAAAAGATGATCAGGACAGCCGCACTCCAATCCAAGTAACTTTAATGTAAAAAAAATGGAAACGGGCACTACAAGTCACAGCAACGGAACCTAGGACAGCTGACGCGTTTCACACTGACTTCAGTGTTTACTCATAGCTGGTAAGTATGGCTCATTATTTAACCTCTTGGTGCCGAGCATACGGAAATATGTGGCCTCCCAGCAGGAGGGTCTTGTCGCTGAGCGGCCACATATTTGCTTGCAATAGTTCAAAAAGAGCGGTGCCAAGAGCGTGCTTCTGGCACAGTTACCGGTGGCTAAGGAAAGATCCTATTCACTGCTTGTGATTGATTGACGGCTGTGACAGCGAATAACGATGGGCACATGAATGTAAGCCCCGCCTCCCCGTAAAGGGCCAGCAGTTGCCGGCTCCAAGGGGTCAAAATGAAAAAAATGGTTAATGTCACTTTAAATCACTCGAGTGTTCAGGCAAATTTGAGGCTTTATGTGCGTTTTTTCACATTTTAAGGAGTGAAGTGCCGTACAGGAGCAGAGCATTTTTGTTAACCAAGACTTTTATCATGGAAGGACCCGAATAACGTGCATAACATGTTTTTGCTAATTTTTTTGGGAAACTCCCTCGGAAGCTAATGAGGCCAAAACAACTGATTCTGCTTCAAAGGTATCTCATGTGTCTATTGGGCTTCAGGCATTCAGACGTCTTAATGCTCAGATTAGAACAGGGGCATATTTAAAGTCCAAGTTAAAGGGGTTGTAAAGGTTTCTTTTTTATTTTCTAAATGGGTTCCTTTAAGCTAGTGCATTGTTCAATTTCCCTTCTAAATGTTTTTTTTTTCTTTGTTTTATTTTTCTGAATTTCTCACTTCCTGTTCCTCCTCAGTAAGCTGTTCTGGCTGACTAACCCCCATGAATGATGGGGGCAAGCTTACTGAGGAGAAACGGGAAGTGAGAAATTCAGACAAAGGAAAAAAAACATTTAGAAGGGAAATCAAAGGAAAAGGTAGGTGAACAAACAATGCACTAGCTTAAAGGAACCTATTTGGAAAATAAAAAACAAACCTTTACAACCCCTTTAACCTTTTGGTGCATGTCATACAATACACCCATATTTTTGGTGTAACATTCCAAACCTGCTCCCCAACCTCCCCCCCCCCCCCAACCAACCCAATTTGTCCCCCGACCCCTTGACAGCGGGTGGGAGATCTTCTCCCTGAACCTGCTGTCACATTTTGAAAATTGCATGGCTGTGTGGGGCTCCACCCACACAGCTGTGTCATTCATTCACAGTAATCTGTGAATGAGAAAACTACAAGTCCCATCTTCAGAGCCGGTTCACACTTCCGCGGCACGACTTCGGGGGCGACCTGCAAAACGACTTCTGTATAGAAGTCAATGCAGGTCGCCCCGAGCCACCCCGAAGTCATGCAAGAACCTTTTTCTAAGTCGGAGCGACTTGCGTCACTTCTATTAGAACGGTTCCATTGCATTGAATGGGACGCTACTCTGAGTCACCCCAGTGTGAACCGGCTCTTACTGTGGCAGACAGCTTGTCGTTCACAATGGATGCGTCAATTTACAATGTCTACAGCTCAGTAACAGAGTAACATACAGGCAACAGAGCTGCAAGCAGTGGGTACATGTCTTTAGCATTGCACCCTTGATCCATTGATTATTGGGTGCAATGCTTGGCAGGTTCCTGTGAAAAAAATAATAAATGCACTTTCCTGCAAACATATGTGCGTTTTTCTAATTGTTTTCAAAAAGCTTAGCCTTTTAAAGCAGTAGTAAACCACCAAAAAATAAATGGGGGGTGCCCCCTGCAGTTTTAAGTCATAATGTACTAGTATGCACTGCATACTAGTACATTATGACAGGCTTGCCTGCACACAGAGCCCTGTAGTGCAGAGCTGTCATGGCTCCCAGGTGCTTCTATCTTTCATCTGTGGCCTCCGGCTGTTCGAATGGCCGGGGCCGTGATGATTATGATATGCTGTCCCTTCAGAGCACATGCTCTGGTGATGTCACTGGCTACATCCCATCTGAATATCTAAACAGTGCACATTTAGGAGATCTTCACTGTACCCAAAGGTAAGCCTTGAATGTAAGTTAAAAGTGGAAGCTCGGCCTATGAGTCGCCCCCCCCCCCCCCCCCCCCGACACATTTGGGACCTTTGACAGGTACCTATGCCCACTTCCAGGAGATCGAGCCGCGGTTTGACATTCAGTCCCCTTCCTCCTTCCACCGCAGGCTTCACTACTGGGTTCCCCTACAAATGGAGACAGCAGCACCTGAGATCCAATGGAAACATCGGCTGGGGTGCCGACATCGCTGGATTCCAGGACAGATAAGTGTGCTAATATTAAGTCAGCAGCTACAGTATGTGTAGCTGTTGACTTACATTTTTTGCTGTGGGGTGGAATTCCTGTTCAACTTCTACTTTAAGTGCAAGCTAGCTGTGAGTGCACCCTCCATAGCAGCTGCCACTTTTGAAATGTGAATGGTTGTATGGGGCAGATGGTACTGTAGTTCCTAATGGATAAAGACACTCCTAGTCCGTCTCCTTCTTCCAGCTCTCCAACAGAAAGCTTTACCTTGGTACAGACATCGAGCTGGAGAAAGAGTCGTCAGGAGCCTGGCATTGCACTTGGAATCCACTGATTACAGTTACAATGCTTAGCAGGCTCCTATAGAAAATTTATAATAAATGCACATTTTTTTTTTTTGCTGCCAATATATGAATTTATTTATATTTGGAAAAAGGCAGACTTGGCCTTTAAGGTTTTTTCGTTTGATATAAAGGAAATGCAAACCTAGCAGGTTGTAGCTTAACACAGTATTCATGAGTGTGTTGGAAATATTCGTCGTCAGGTTTTTCTAATGCATACACGTAGCATTTTCTATATTGCTACATGTCATCTGCTTGCTACTTTCTTTGTTACTGTAGCAGGTATTGCTTCTTTACCTCTAGACGTCAGGCTGATTATGTACAAAGAACATCCAGCTGAGCCTTTGCCAGGAGACCTAATCCCTTTGTTATCAGTGGTTGCAGGCCTGGTATGGAGGGAGTTAAAGCATGTGTTGGGTAGAGAGGTATGAGTGGGTCCTGCTCATTTCTATGGCTCTAATGTTCACTGCATTGCAGAAGTTTTGGCCAAATCTCCCTCTCCCATCCTTTTCCTTTGTTCGGCTTCCATAATTATCTGTCTGTCTACTCCTATGGCCTTATCCCTGGTAATTTAATATTAAAAGAATGATTAAAAAAAAAAAAAAAAATATTCAGATTTTTCACACCGACTGAGCTTTCAACTTGGCGTACCCACGTTTCCCCCTTAATCGCTTCCAAAGAGTAGGACTACGTTTTATGCGTTGTCATCGTTCGTTGTGCCGTTAACCTCTGCAGGCTTGTCTCAATTGAACGTGTTGCTTAAAAAGTTAATGAATGTGTGTAATAGAAATGTGTGAAAATTGCATACTTAATTATTTCTACATGAAATCAGTTATGGTAATTATCCCCTGCTCTGTAATTTATAGCGGTATAGTGCATTTCCTTTTAATTATAGTAGCGTGAGCCATAAATCTTACAGCTTCACGGTTTTTTTTAGCAGTTGGTAACGGGTGTTAATGTGACGGGTGTATTTGTACACAGGTAATCCTAGGATGACTGAACATCATGTCGCACCTATACCTTTTATGTTAGGAAAGGTAAAAAAATGTTTCTGGCCATGGGCTTGCTGGGGTTTGTAGTTCACAGCAAACTTGACAGGTGCATTTTGCATTAACACATTCATAGGCATTCAGTACAGCCTGAATGACACCCTTTTATCGGTAGTGACCTTTATGGCTACCTGTGCCTAAGGCTTCATGTACGGCAGGTGTTTATCCCCCTGGCGTTTTTAAGTGTGATTTAAGGTACAGGCGCAGCAGCCAGCCCTGCTGCTGGCAACGTGTAAAAGTCAATGAGACGCTGAAACCTGATGCGGTTGGACAGGGCTGGATGGTGCACTGAGTGGTTCTTGTGTTTAGAGCAGTATGTGCCCTGGGACAAATGCTTAACAATTCAGGCAAGCATTTGCCACAGTCTCAGTAACATAACCGACACAGGCAACAAATTCAGGTAGTTCTAACTACTGACACTTTAAGAACATGATGCTTTGGCAGCAATGGAGTCATATGGCAGCAATGGCCATACTTCTCCTGTGAGTCACAGGAGAGCACTTTGCTCTACACTCTGTCTGGATCACATTCTGTGATTCAGATTCAGCCAACAGCAGACTAAAGTCCCCTGATGTCAGAGCTGGTCCAGGCTCGGCAGGGACCCTGACAATGTTAGAATCCGCCCAGATGCCCGACGAGCAGCTTGCTCAGCCACCCCTGCCCCCTGCTCCAGTGAGCGATAGAGGGGCAGAGCACACAGATTGGTGACTAACTGTCTCTGTGCTGTGCACAGAATGGACCTGAGAACTAGCAGTCAGTGTTTTATTTGATCAGTTCTCTGTGTAGAGCCGACAGGGGGCGGCTGCAGCATCCATCTAGTTGAGTATATGTTTTATGTATACCATACATGGTATGTGTGTTTTTGTTTTTTTACATCCCTACATTTTTCTTTTACTACCAGCTCTAAGATGGTGTACAGTAGTGTGGTACATAACAGTGCTGGGAAGTAAGGATGAGCTCCGGCGTGTTCGCATAGAACACGTGCAGAGCCCGCCAGGAAGTCTGCACGGCGCTGCGCTAATAACAGCCAGGGAGACATTTCACGATCCCTGCAGCCGAGCATCGGGACAATGTCTCCCTGGCTGTGATTAGCACAGCGCCGTGCTCACTTCCTGGCGGGCTCTGCACGTGTTCTATGCGAACACGCCGGAGCTCATCCTTACTGGGAAGATGTCATGAATGTGACCGCTTCCTTCACAGGGCTCTATCCCTGGCCCATTCAGCTGTAGGCCGGGAGATTCCCGTGCCAAAAGCTAAATGTAAAGAAAGGGGACCAGGTTTAGTGGTGACGCCACTACCCAAATATGGCAATTGGCCCATATTTGGGTAATGAGTTTTCACCGAGTGGGCAGAGCCTGATGGGGAACTAAGGAACCAGTTCCCCCTTGGGTCAGGCTTACGTTTGATAGCGCATGGCAGTGGACAGATTTGAAAGCCGCTATTGGAATAGTGGCTATGGATCAATCCTACAGCAAGGTGGACTTGATGGGGAACTAGTCTCTCAGTTCCCCATTATCACTCCTACTTTAAAACCTACAAAACCCTCCCTACCACCTATCGGTGTGATGGACGCAGTGGCCGGGAAGTAGAAGTGTCCTGAAAGGTTCAGGTACCTGTCTGAGCGGTATCGGGATTTGTGCACACGCACTGCCAATTTTCGATGCAGCGGGCCAATGGGATTTGAAAGGGAGCCTGACACCCTTTTATAGATTCCCCCGATAGGTCTAATCTGGCGACAGGGATGTAAAATTGTGACTCATGTAGTAGTGATTTACTATGACAACTCATTCTCGAAGCTCTTGCATAACAGAGCATGTTATCATTTGTTTTGTGTGTGTGCGTATACAGTATATGTTTTCACTCTGTTACAGAAAACGGTAGAGGTCTTCAGATGTTGTTGGGGTGTGTGTGTGTGTGTGTGTGTGTGTGTGTGTTTTTTTGTTTTTTTTTGTCTTCCTTTTTGCCTCTTTTATTTTTCAGTGTTCCTCAATCAGTGACTGAGTTTTTATTGAATTCCAACACTTTTCACGTGTGTCAGGCTCAGGGCACGCTTAGCAATCCATGCTTGCTTCAAGAAAGTAGTTAGCAGAGCTCCGGAGAGACGTTAGGAGAGATGGCTAGGATTCTCTATGCTCCAGGAACTTCCATTTTAGCCAATCCCATCTATATTGGTGACTTCTAGCAGCTTTTGTCCTGTCTGGTTGCTTTGTGTCCTTACTGATTGTGATATACGGTATGATAGAGTCAGCCTGGACACCCAGAACTAGGGGCCAGCTTTGAAAACCTACGGTGCAGCACTAGGCAACCAGAATATGACTATAGGGAGCTGAAGGATACTTTATTAAAGGAGAACTCTAGGAATTATCTTGCATACAATTTTTACTTTGGTCCAACTTGATGAAATCTAATTCTTCAAAGAGCTGCTGCAAATGACTGTAGCGCTTGTGCTATATATCGTATGTGCTGGCCGCTAACAGTAGGTGCATTAGCGATTTCCCGTGTCTAACACTAAACACAGCATCGCTCACTCCCACACCTCAGCCATTCAGGAAATGCCTTGTATTTTATTCGGTGAATATAAGGCATTCTTTTATTGGAGAGGAGGGATGGATGATGTCATGATCCCCACTTTGCAGGGTGGTTGGATTTAAATCGCTAGTAAAAATGCTTGATTTAAATCCTCATTTTTAAGGAGCAACTGTCATCTCTGTCCCACAGCAGCTCCTCTGACCTGCTGTTGACTCGCCAACAGTCTCATTCACTTGAATGGGACGGCTGGTGATGCGGCAGTGACACAACAAGGTGAGGGACGTGGCGGCAGCAGATGCCTGCTAACAGGCACTACCATGATGGATCTGAAATGACAGGTGCTCTTTAAATGTAAGGACTTATTCTTTCCAGTACCGTATATACTCGAGTATAAGCCAAGTTTTTCAGCACCCACTCGGCTTATACTCGAGTCACCTTTTTGCGCCTGATCTCCCGGAATTTGGGGACCTGGTACTGGCCGGCCGTAGGTCCCTTGGACCCTAAACTTGGCACACATATAGCCCCACTCTTCGTCTACAAATGTGCAAAGTTTGTTGTCCGGGGGACCTACGGCCGGGGATCACAGATTTTTTTCAAAGCCAGGAACCCCTTCGATAGACTCCAATGTTAAACGGTGACTTTGGGGACACAGTACTGGCCGGTGACTTGTCTTCAATGTTCCCCTAATGGGGAAGTTCCTTCACTGACTGCGCAGGCGCAAAATTCCCGACGGAAATCTCCGAACCTCGCCCGGCATCCAGGCTCATTCTTTAACATCCCCGTGGATTGGAGGATGTTAAAAAAAGAGCCAGGAGGCCGAGCGAGCCACTTACCTTAAAATCCACGTCGCCCTGGATGCCGGCCGCGGTTCGGAGATTTCCGTCAGCAAGTTTGCGCCTGGGCAGTCCTTGAAGGAACTTTCCCGATAGCTGGAACCATCTCAGCACATCAGCTTGCGCATGCGCTGGAACTTCCACGATAGCTGGAACCAGCACGACAGATCACCGGTCGTAGGTCCCCTGGACCCCAAACTTGGCACATGACCATAGACTTCCATGTTAAACGTCAGTCTATTCACGAACACAGTGAGGCATGCACATGGACACAGTGAGGCAAAGGGAGGCATGCATATGGACACCCTAGGCTTATACTCGAGTCAATACGTTTTCCCAGTTTCTTTGTGGTAAAATTGGGTGCCTCGGCTTATACTCGAGTATATACGATAGTTAAAATCTTTTATTTGTAAACAAAATAAGTTTCCTATGTAGAATAAGCTGTCAGGTTAGTAAAACAGCGATATCCAAACCGATTTTAAAATAATAGGTTAGTCATACATAGTTGAACTACTCAAATTCTTTTATTTAATTAAACAATAAAATTATATTACATATTCTTGTATTTGCCTAAACATCAATGTTTAGTAACTGAAGTGCATAAGCAAAATATCTTTGACAAAACAAAAGAACTTAAAGGAGTTGTAAAGGCAATTTTTATTTTTTAAATAACAAACGTTATACTCACCTCCACTGTGCAGCTCGTTTGGAACAGAGTGGCCCCGAACCTGGTCTTCTGGGGTCCCTCGGCGGCTGTCTTGGCTCCTCCCTGCAAGAACTAACCCCCTTTATGCGAGCTCTCTCGCATGGTGGTTGGTTCTTGCGGGCGCGCTCCTGTGATACAGCCGGCGGCTATAGCCGCTCGCTCGGCCCCGCCTCCCGGTGCGCCGTGTCATTGGATGTGATTGTCATTTTTACTGCTTGCCCTTCCTCCTCACACTTGGCGCCTGGTAAAGATGCATTTTCTTTAAACCATCATACAGTTTGTATTGTACATATATTTGCAAAAAATGGGATAAAGGAATATTCCTGAACGTTGTTTTATCTCATGGTTACTGTGAAATTGTGTGCATGCAGTGGATGTTGGCTCTGCTTTCAGAGCGTGGATTCATTGAATGAGTTTACCAAAAATGTAAATATTGCAGAATATACAGCCTCATGCTACATCACTAAGCTCCATTTCATGCTAAATAAACTAAATTGATAATGCATCTTAATAGTAAATTATCTTCAGATTTTTATTCCAAAAGCATTTTATTAAAATATATTTGATAAAAATAAAATCTGATAAAAAAAAAAAAAAAAAATATATATATATATATATATATATATATATATATATATATATATATATATATATAATTTTTACTCCTGCCTCCTCGGACAACATCATCTTGTAGTAATAATATTATTATATATATATATATTTTTTTTTTTAATACAAGGTGTTTCGTGAATGGCTGAGGTGCGGGAGTGAACGATGACCCAAGTCTCTATTGCTCAGGTGTTGTGGTCTTCGGTATGAGCAGCAGTAGTAGTAGTGTGCCTGCTCTGTCACATCGGCTTCTGCCTCAGTGGATCTTAAAACCTAATGCCCCTACCCTCAGCTCAGACATAAACATTTACCCTTTAAGGCAAAAACAAGGTGATATACGGGTGGCTGGGGGTGGTAAAAATAGGCATCTGAGCTGTGGTTTTCTTATCCTCTTAAGCTGCAACAGTGGTCAGATGGGATTGTACACATTCCTCGGCCATTGATGCTTTACTTTGCGGCTATGGATAAATCATACCTATAAAGTGGTTTTAAAGCCTCAGGGTTTTTTACCTTCATGCATTCTATGCGCCCCCCCCCCCCATTACTCACCTGAGCTCCCTCTTGACCCAGCGATGTGCACCAGAGCTGAGCTTCTCCCGGGTCTTTCATTCCTCAGCTATTGGCTCCAGCTGAGGCTCTATGTGTTCTATGGATGCATAGAGTGGGGCTTGGGAGCGAGTATGCACCAATGCCCCCAGAGAAAGCAGCTTTCTATTGGGGGCACTGGCTGAAGAGGAGGAGCCAGTGCCCCCTCATTTATTTAATGAGCCTTTAATGTCACTTTAAGTGAATAGGGGTGAGCTGCAGCTGCGGGCCAAATGCTAGGTTCATAAAAAAAAAAAAAAAAATGCCTGCCAGCTGCTCCTGTACCACTATGTGAAAGGAGGTCCAACAGGGATCGCTTTTCAGAGTGGTGGCACTCTGAAACGGGTTCATACACAGATAAAACGCACCCATTCCAGGAAAATGGATTTTGCGGCAGCGCTCCAGTGCAGCAATACAGCTGGACTAGGCCTTGGCTCTGGGGTCATTTATCAACTAAAGCATGATTGAGGCAAGAGGAGGTCAATAGTGAATTATTTCAGACACATTTACGATGACATTTCATCGCTTAATAATTTCCGTTCTGCTCTTTGGAAGGAGTGATGTGTCTTTATATAAAATTCCCCAGATGCAGTGAAACTGTTGGCGTCATCTGCCAGATTATAGATGTAGAAATTAAAGCAGTTGTAAAGGATTTTTTTTTTTTTATTAAAGTGGAGCTCCGCCGTAAAAAAAAAAAAAAAATAAATAAAAAAAAAAATTAAAGCCAGCAGCTACAAATACTGCAGCTGCTGACTTTTAATAAATGGACACTTACCTGTCCTGGAGGCCAGCGGCGGAAGACGAGCAATCGCTCGCCATCATCGGTGAGGGAACTAGGAAGTGAAGCGTTGCGGCTTCACTGCCCGGTTCCCTACTGCGCGAGTCGCGCCATCATCGCTGTTTCCTGCTGTGTTCTGAGAGCCGTGTGTTTCCCAGAACGCAACGGAGGGGGAGCGAGAAGTGGCGTAATGCCCACAGTTTCCTGCAGTCTATGCCAGGAAGTGGGTGCAAATACCTGTCTTAGACAGGTATCTGCACCCCCCCTCCCCCTGAAAGGTGCCTATTGTGCCACCGAAGGGGGGAAGGAATCTGATGAGCGGAAGTTCCACTTTAGGGTGGAGCTCCGCTTTAAAACAAAACAAACATGTTATACTCGCCTGCTCTATACAAAGGTGCTCTTCTGGGTTCCCCCTCCAGTGTTCCCCACAAGCTGTGTGCTATGAGTGGGGGAACATGTGCTGACACCCTCCCGAGCTGGGCTGTGTTGGTCCATAGACCCACACAGCGTGGCTAAACTTTGCCTCCTCGCAGGATTTGACTGACAACGGGAGTCAATGGCTCCCACCCTCTGTGTACCCTGTGAGAAGAAAGAGAGAGGACTGTTTGGGGAGGTTGGTGGAGTATACTTGGTGGTAAAACATTTTTTTACCTTGATGCAAGGAGTGAAAAGGGTAAAAAATGTTTTAGCTTTGCAACCACTTTAAGAAATAAACCATGCCAAATCTTTTCATATCTTTTAATAAGACTGACGGATGGATTTTATTCTAGCCAGCACCTGATTCTGTCAGCATCTATCTTGTTATATTGACCCTTCGCGTTGTGTGGACCTTCTCGTTGATCTCGTGTGTGCACGGTTTTGTAATGTTGGGATTATCGTTTGCTTCTGAGGCGACAGCGTTGTAGGTTGAATAAATGTTAGCCTGTTCACTAACCAATTCGGAGGCCGCGGCTCCTGCCTCACTGTGGAGGTATATTGGTTTACTCCATAACACTATTGCTGAGGAAGTGTCTGCAGTCTGTGCTTCACTAATATGGTGGTCTGCAACCTTATCAATTAAAGCGGTTGTATAGTCCCCTACCATTTTTTTATTATTTTTTTTTTTTTTTTTTTTGTGCACCTGTAAGGCAAAAGGCATAATGAGCTAGTATGCACCGCATACTAGCTCATTATGAAATACTTACCTTAGAACGAGGCGTCAGTAACTTACCTGGTCCACGCCGAGGTAGCTGACATGTTGCCTCGGCGTGTCTTCTGGGTATCGCAGCTCCAGCGCTGTGAGTGGCTGGAGCCGCAATATCACATGTGGGCGGGGGACTTCTTTCCGGCAAGGTCGGGCATCTGCTGGGCCTTCAGTCAAGAATTACCTGTGCGCATGCGCTGAAGCAGTCAGCGGCTCATTGCAAGGGGAATATCTCCTAAACCGTAAAGGTAAAAGTAAAAAATTTGACTATACAACCACTTTAATTCAGGTCGCCCATTAGTGAGATGGTGAGATGTGATGTTCTCTGTTTAGGGATTTTTAGTTAACAAGTCACAGAATAAACCATATTGTTGTCTTTCTGTTTTTACTGGTAAACAATATTAAATCTGCCCATTGAGAAATGTGTGCTGCTAAAGTATGAATATTTACAGACTAAGGTGTACTGCGCATGGCTTTTTAGATTTTTCAATCGTACTCAAGGGTAAAATTCTGGAGATCGGTGGGTGGCGTCCTGATGTCAGTATAAACCTTTTGTCAACATGCATTTTCTCCTGTGTATTCCTTACACTAAATTCTGCTATGATCACTAACATCCAGTCAAAACCCAGAAAAGTAACCGCATGACTTCAGAAAAGGAGTGGGGGTGGGATTAAAAAAATAATGCCTGTCTCCAGGTTAGTGCATGAGATATGTCAATAATATGTCACTCACAGCAAGGGGGAACAACGGATAAAAGTTTTCTCCTGTTTGTCCATTTATCTAACTGAAGAGGATTGCTCAGAGCTGGATTAACTCTTTGTGGCAAGACTGGGCACAGATTATTGAAATCTTATGC